>NC_056731.1:167459728-167602228 GCF_019279795.1 Protopterus annectens | reverse complement strand
GAGGTGTCGGTAGCAGAATGCATCCTGTAGTAGTTAGATTAAGCAGCAATGAGTTGTTGTAAGCATATGTCAGCACTAGCACGCGTGTTTACATTCCCAGGCTCAGCAACTCTGATGCAAACTATCTGTAGGCATATGTAACTGGAGGTCTGTGTTAGCGTGATGGTGAGCACTGCATACACTATGTAAGCAATGTCGAGGCTAACCTGGTGTAACTGGCTGTTACCTGCAGCTGGTGATGCATGCCATCGCGCAAATGCACTCACGACTGCTTACAAGTGCCTTAATCACCCTACATACCAACACCCTTGTTCAACCCTGCAACATAATCGACAGCCACTGCACGGCCCAAACCCAGGACCCTGCATACCACAAACATAGTGAAGTAACACTACACCATGTCGGATATACAGACATCCCATGTATACCCAGATATATCATGCAGCACAGACAATCTACATAAGGGGAATTGTACGAATAGCATAACACTCAACCTCTTATTGCAAACACTGTGGACACAGTGTGACAAAAGTGAAGTACATATCTGGACACATGCAATATTTTACATATACATGTAAAACATTGCTAGTTAAACAGTGATCTGTTGTAATACACATAATCTGAACAACAGATGTCTGCAACTGTAATGTATCGGCATTCCTGACTGACCACATGCCTAACATCAACCACGTAAATCAGCCAGACGAATGTGGGGCAGGCCAATATCATCAGCCACTCATGCATGGACATACGGACAGTCATAGATCTGTATATGTTGTGAGATACACAGGTACATATAAATGTCAGACTCACACATAATCCTATCACATCAATGGTATGTAGGTGGCTGGATATATATGTCTACATATATGTACATATGAATCTAGATATACATATGGATATATGGATAGAAATGTGAATTGCAGCACCAGATAGGAATAACAACCAGGACCCCCCACCACAAAATAACTGACCGTATGCACGGTTGATGGGGGTGGGGGCTCAGATGAGGGGAACCTGGTGATGACTGCTATGTTCCCCCCACCACAGCCGTAACAGATATGCAGTGCAATGCAATATCCAGCACATGCCGTTCATGACCCCAGGCACCTCCGCAACACAATCACAATGGTGTAACAGTAGGCCACTACAGCAGTAGGAAGTCAGGGCAATAACTGAAACATATCAACCGGTCCAGTCATGCAACCGTACAGAGAATGTACACCATCATCTAGATGTATCTATGTGTAAATATATTACTGTCTACACTGCTACAACGTATCTGTATATGTATGTATATATGTACAGCTTTCTAACACTACATACATATATATCACTATATATGGACATATATACATGCTGATGGCTACATCGACACATATAAGTGTCTGCACCCATATGTCTACATATACACAGCATGTTACATATGTGTATGCAGGTATATAGCTATGTAGGTATATACATGTCAGCGGATATATATATCAATATTGGTACATATGGCCATACATCTGTAGAGAGCAATGGCAGAATAACAAACACACATATGTCCACATGCACTGTTACTGGAGTTGAGAGGGCCCACACACTATACGTCATGTACATGTAGGCATCCCACACCCACGGCCATACACATCCGCCCCACAGTACACTACCTAGTGTTGCAGATACTGTAACCAGGACCTGACATGACATGGGCACAAGAAGTTAAGAGTACTACATCCCACCTGTATGATGTCAGGCTGGTATTGTTGATATATCATGCAGTACAGTCTGCCTCCCATAGGTAATGTAAATTGTGGTAGCCAGCAACATCCCCAGGATACAGATACACAGGCACAGATATTCAGATACATACATACATATGTACACACACACATATATATATATATATATATATATATATATATATCTACATATATATGGATATACATGTAAGTACACATACACATGCAGATATATGTACAGTAGGGTACATATGTAGTCGGTGCACACAATATGGAACAGCCACTATGCCTACAGCTAACCCCTGAACAACCGGAAACTGTATGGGCCAACCATACAAATGACATCCGTCTCCTGCAACATATACCCACAGAGAGGTCATTGGAAAAATGCCACACACAGGTATGCGGACATGGAATACCTTTCATTGTGTACCATGACAGTTGTACATGCCATGTCATATAGCTATTCAGACAGTGACAGCCATATAAACAGAGGAATGCAACTGTGAAACGTTTATACTAATGAAGTACTCAGAAGAGGTTCACAACCGTTGCTGTCCAGGCCAACTATAGAGATTTGTACAGTAGTGAGGACTGACTGGGCCACAGGATACCAAACGGTCAACAGTGTGTAATGCAGGTGTATAGTTCAGCAGCCACTATCTACACTCTGTACAACAGCAGTGGGAGGTATGGATGTCATGTGACCACATGGGTTGTAACTGTGACATAATAAGGCATAACTGACACCATCACATGCATACTGACAAACAGAATAGACCATCTGGTGGGTGGCAGTAGGCTTGCAGTAACCGAATATATGTACGTGATGTGCATATAGGTGAAGTATATGGCACTTTACATCCACATACCTTATGGCAGCTCACCCCTGATACCCCCACATATGTAACAGGCAAGGTAATTTATGGTGCCCCCCGACTCAAGAATACAGGGCCATATACCACTGTTACATACACTGGCCCCTGGAGTGCATAGGAGCACCCATGTATTGTGTAGGTAACACCCACACATATATATGGCCCCAGCCCCACCATATGTATGGGGGATACAACAGGTGTGTACTGATGGCAGTAATGGCAGTGTAATATACTCACAGCCCACTACAGAACATCCCCCCAACAGCATGTCATATGTGCAAAGCTTGATATGTAGGTCATGTACTGATAGCACTCAGCACACACACACACACACACACACACACACACACACACACACACACACACACACACACACACACACACACACTGTACATAATATGTGGGGTGATCTGATATCTCACTGGCATGTCAGCAGATATGATGACACTAATTATGTTGTATGGCAAATACGCACTACGTCATGCATGACGTATGTATACAGGTTGGCAGAGTTGTACCTGGCAGCACATACACAGGGCCACTAATGACATGTTGCTGTGATAACCTCATGCATTTACTGTTGTAACAGGGTTTGTGGCTACATATGTCCTGTGAGGGATAAGACGCCAGTAACTGTCATGGCTTTCACGATCTACATACTGCAATCCTCATACTACCGTCTGCAGTCCACAGATAGATGCTCCATAGGTAACACATGGAACCAACAGCACAACACACTGCCCTGTCTGCAGATAGCCCTGCAGATGGGGATTCCACATAAACATGGAACTGACATGGCAGGTATGGAGACATGTAGGAAAGACTGGCCCACACACACACCCACACACACACTGTTAGACCAACAGTATGCCACATGCAGTATAGCAGCACTTACAGTCTGTAGGTGAGTCAGGCACATCCCCGTCCTGTGTGTTGCCCTGCTTCCACAGTGCATGTTGTAGAAGTTAATTTCACAATCCATCGTAGATGCTGGTTGCCAACCAATAGATCTAATTCCTGCTCACAGTGAATGACAAGGGCCAACACCCACATGATGTTCCTAGATATCGGAGTGTGTTTCCATGTAATAAGCTATGGGACTGTTACCACAGCTGTTACACATACAATCAGCTAGGGGAGGACTGCGATTCATGCAGAGGCCATCAGCTGATCATAAGCATCACTTAAAATACACATGCTGCTGCCTAAGCAAAGGTGGTGTAGGACTCCATATCCACCAGAGAGGGAGTGGGAGAGGCAGACAGAGGCAAAGACATGTCAGGGAGGGGTGGTGGAGTAAAACCGCAGCTTGTTTGTGTCACACACCTACCAGCAGAGGATATCAAACCCCTGACAACTATGTACTGGGTCCACAGTTCGATGCAGTTATTGGATGCACCACATGGGTTACCTGTTGTGGAGCCCTCAGAACATATCTGTGATGGTGTGTGACATCTGCAACAGGGATATGGTAGCTATATGGTAGGTGATGTACACATGCCTGTCAGCATGAACAGGTGCCAGCGTCTACACAGCCACACTCTCACAGGGACACACACACATCAACACATTTGGTAGGGCCAGGGATACAGCACATCAGTAGCAGGATTGCTACAACACATCACATCACTGTACCTGCACAGTGATGTGTTGTAGCAATCCTGCTACTGATGTGCTGTATCCCTAGCAGGGATCACTGTGCAAGTACAACATGCACCACATGGGGTCATACGGAGATGGTATGGGCAAAGAGTATGAGGAGGTGTCTGACATCTGACAGCATGCCTCTGTATGCACGAGGGGGTTGTAGTGAGTGTGGTTGTGAACATACTCATCATACAACACACAGGGTGCCAATATTAACATGCATGGGTGCATGTCTGCATGGGTATGTGGTGGTCAACTGTGGCAGCAGGCTTTACAAGGGTAGGCAATGGGTATACTGTGGCAACAGACCACATGACAATGGTCAGCATTGTGTCCCAGGGCTGTGGTATCCACTCCTGGCCACACAGGTGGGTATTGTATACCCTATCCAGTCACCTGGGTGACTGTTGTGTGTGGCCCATGCTGTGCATCACTTGCCATGTATGTGTTCCATACCCCATGACATGGATGGAGTCTGGGATGTGCACAGCTCCCACATGCATGTACAGTGACATGTGGATCTGTACCTGGGGCATGTGACCCATGCTGTGCACACAGATTGCCATCATATGTGCCAGTCTTGCCCCCTGTGGCAGGGAATGGTAATGGGCATCAGGTTACCTGCATCTACATTGATGGCATGCTGACAGCATTCCCTGGTGTCAGTGGCAACTGTCCATACAGGGCATGCTGTCAGGTATGGTATATCTGTAGTGGGACACGTGTTGGCACCACAGGTGGTGCAGGTGTCCATTGTGGAACATGGGGGAGGTGCACTGTCAGTATGTACATGCATATAGGATGGATGGACAGGGGGCATGCCCTCTGTAGCCCACTGCTATCACTCCATGGTTACTATCACTGGCCACTATGCAGTGTACTACCCACATATTGGCTGTTGCCTAGGTATGTGTGTGCATATGTGACATGTTGAGAGTATGTTCTGGGTAATTCAGGGGTTGCTAAATGTGATTGCCTGGCCTTGATGTCACATGTATGGGTATGGCTTTGCATCCCAGCCTCTCAGCTATTTCACATCTCTTATCCCTGTACAGTGGACATTGTGCTATATACTAGGGCCACCATATAAGATGTATGCAAACCCCGCTCCACATTGGCCACAGGCTAACAACCACCTCTACACAGGCTACATGATAGAAACACACACATGCATACACACACCTGTAATGTTTGGGAATAGAACCCCTACCTAACTAGTTTATTACACCTCAGCAGTACACAGTTATAGTATGCGCCACTCACATTACTGACGTACTCCTTCCCCAACGGTCTATTCCACAATGACTGACATTAGCAGAATCGCCAAAGTAGTCCATATGAAATATACTGTGGGTGACTATTCTAAAATGCATTGCTCCAAACACAGACAGTGAGACACACACAAAACATCCACAACCGACATGTGTGGGTACAGAACCCCTGACAGAGATGTATACCACACTACAGCATGGAGCTGTTATAGGACAAACCATGGGGATTACTAGGGAACTCCATCCCCACAGATGTATTTCACAATGAATGACATCAGCTGGATTGCCAAAGTGGGCCATGTGGAATGTACTGCGTGTGACAAACCTATAATGCATTGCTCCATATACAGACATGGACACACATAAAACATCCGGAACTGTCATGGGTGGGGATGGAACCCTGGCACAGTTCTAAATCACACTCCAGTGGTACACAGTTACAGGTTGTGTTACGGTGATTACTGGGCTACAACTTTCCCGGAGGTGTATTTCTGGCTGAGTGACATTAGCAGCCTTGCCAAAGTCAAGTATGGGCATTGTCATTCATGTGGCTACACAAAAATTCATTGCTCTATATACAGACATAGACTGACAGAGACACATGCACACACTTGCCATGTATGGGGTTAGAACACCTACCTAATCACTCTACAGCAGTACGCAGCTACAGAAAATGCTATGGAGATTATTGGGGTATAATTTTCCTGGAGGTGTATTTCTGGCTGGGTGACATCAGCAGCCTTCCCAAAGTCGAGTATGGGCATTGTCATTTGTGTGGCTACACAAAAATGCATTGCTCTCTACACAGACATAGACTGACACACACTTGCCACGTCTGGGGTTAGAACACCTACCGAGCTACCTTATCACGCTACAGCAGGATGCAGTTACTGGATGCACTACAGAGATTACTGGGCTATAACCTTCCCGGAGGTGTATTTCTGGGTGGGTGACATCAGCAGCCTTGCCAAAGTCGAGTATGGGTATTGTAATTCATGTGGCTACACAAAAATGCATTGTTCTCTATACAGACAGAGACAGACACACACCTGCGACATCCAGGGTTAGAATGCCTACCTAGCTACCTTATCACTCTACAGCAGTATGCAGTTACAAGATGCGCTACGGAGATTATTGGGCTACAACCTTCCCGGAGGTGTATTTCTGGGTGGGTGACATCAGCAGCCTTGCCAAAGTCGAGTATGGGTATTGTAATTCATGTGGCTACACAAAAATGCATTGTTCTCTATATAGACAGAGACAGACAGACAGACAGACACTTTCCACATCCAGGGTTGTAACACCTACTTAGCTACCTTATCACTCTACAGCAGTACGCAGTTACAAGACGTGCTATGGAGATTATTTTGCTACAACCATCTCGGAGGTGTATTTCTGGCTGGGTGACATCAGCAGCCTTGCCAAAGTCAAGTATGGGCATTGTAATTCATGTGGCTACACAAAAATGCATTGCTCTCTTCACAAACAGACAGACAAACACACATACACACACACACACACACACACACACACACACACACACACACACACACACACTTGCCATGTCCGGGGTTAGAACACCTACCTAGCTACCTTATTACTCTACAGCAGTACACAGTTACGAGACACACTATGGAGATTACTTGGCTACAACATTCCCGGAGATGTATTTCTGGCTGGGTGACATCAGCAGCCTTGCCAAAGTCGAGTATGGGAGTTGTACGGAGTGTGGCTGCCATAAAATGCACTGCTCTCTATGCAGACAGACACAGATATGCATGCACACTAACACACGTGCGCGCACACACACACACACACACACACACACACACACACACACTTGCCACATCAGGGGTTAGAACACCTACATATCTACTTTATCACACTGCAGCAGTACGCAGTTACGGGATGCGCTATGGAGATTACTGAGCTACACTTTTCTCAAGGGTGTATTTCAACATGGTAGACCTCAGTGGGTTTGTCATAGTAGGGCTATGGGGAGTGCAGTGTGTGCGCCTGGGAAATAGCCCATTCATCTAGAGGTTGACACTCCACATACAGGCACACACAGGGTTATATTCCACAGGTATGTGTATACAGCTGCTTGATGACTGCCTCCTTGTACAGTCATGTTGCACAGCTAGCACGTCCACTACATAGTCCGTAATGCTGACAGATACCAGTAGCTGATGTCTACAGTGAGTGACATCTGAGCATCTTGTGGCTGTAGTCATTTGGCTGTGTGCTGGGTGGGACAAGCCTCATAATGGTTGGCTCCTTGTCACAGTCACTCTCTCACACACATCTATGTATGTGTATGTTTGGCATATTATTGTGTATTGTCCTTGGATATATGCATGTATTCCTATCCACTGTGTGTGCAAAGCATGGGTGGTGCATACTGAGGGGTGTCTGCACTAACATCTGCGACTGCCAGATTTGTCTGGTACACTGTTGTTTGCTGACATGGACTTCTTTTTTTTACATGTGTGAGCATGCCCAGTATGCCGTTCTGTATAGAATGTGTGGATCAATACTAGGCAGTTTGTACTCCAGTGCAGAACCTTTGTGTTCTACACCTACAGGTAGCAAGGTGTTTCTGCTGGGTATCCAGTGTTCATTTGGCAATATGGGGACAAACTGTGCAGGAGATAGTGTGTACTGCAGGTGATTGTGTCTGTGCTGCTTCAGCTGCATGGTATCGCTGTTAGCATAGATATTCAGTCATGTGTACTGTTGTACACAGTGATGTTTACTGTCTCCATGTACTGCCAGGTGGACATTCTTGCTCACAGTGCTGTCTTGGGGGACAAGGGTGACTGCAGCTGTGTCCAGTATTGTGGGCAGACACCTACGTATTCATGGTAAGTTATGCCATTCTGGAGGGGGTGCTACAGACACCTGCTGCTGGGTCTGTGTATCCAGCTCAGCACCTTGGTAGAGTGCTGGCAGGGGATCACATACTTGTACACCCACTGACAAGACAGCCTGGGCTTATCTTGCTGTGGTGATGCCTCACAGCTGTACAGATTCACAGAGGTTCCCCAGAGGCAGGGGCCATGGGTCAGGACATTAACCATATTGTGGTGTATGGGCAGGTGTGTAGCCACCCATTTATGTGTTTGCAGCCAGGGATAGTGTGGGCACACAGCTTGGTGTCAGACCCTGCACATTCCATGCTGCCCATGCACCCACTCCCCCATCTGTTATTCTAACCTCTTCCAGACATTATGCATACATTCTCTGATACTTTCCCTAGGAGTATCACCCCATCACATGTGTGTGTAAGTGTTGGTCCACAGTTCATGCAGTGGAACATGGTGGACATGATAATGTGGTTTGTCCACATGGCCTTGCATATGGCTTATGTGGAGTGTGTGATTTTGTTATTTGGGTGTCCATGACTTCACATGCCTTTGGCAGAGGCCTGTGGGGCATTAGGTGTTGCTGCAGGCAACATGTGGCAGGTCATTGCATTCTGTCAGGCCTACAGTCACAGACCAGCAGTCAGTAAATTCCCCTAGGGTGACAGGGTAGGTGTGATAGGTGTTCATGCAACTTCCTTCTATCAGTCTTGCTCAGGTGGTGTGGATGCTGGCAGGGTGCTACGCACAGCTAGAGATGCCTGCACTGCATGCTGCAGTCTTCCATTATTGCCATGTACAGCAGAGAGGTACCTGTTTGTGATGTGTGCATGGGCTGTGTGCATGTGTTGTATGGACAGTACTTGCATCTGACACACAGATAGGCATGGGGCATTCCTGGTATTCAAGCATGTGCAGGTACACCAGCTGTTTCCCAATACATCAGTCCTACCTCCTTTGTGCTCTGTAGGTGTTCGGCTGGACATCACTGGTATTCCCTACTACAGGACCAGCTGCTGTGATGCATACTTGTATGCACAATTCCAAGGGTGTCTCCATTTCACAGTGATACAATGTATGCTGTATGTCTGGGGTACTTTCCCCTGTGTACTGCTTGCAAATCTAGCCAAAAAGCCATGCCATGTCAGTCTTTCAGATGGTGACACATATTACCACCATACATTTACATTGGCTTACTGGTAGCAGGTGGTATACTGGTGGGGATTGTCCTTGGCACTACAGGTGTGAGGGATTCTCCCTGTCATCAGCAGTACTGGGCTATGGCCACCAGGTCTTACCTCAACATGCATACATACTGACCACTGTCACACAATATGAAACACACACCATCCTAATGCACACAGACCTGCATATTGTGCACATGCTACAACCTATCCTGCTACCTTGGCCACCTCTGGGCATCTCTGCTCCACTCATATTATACCTATGCATGCATGTTACTACATTTCTACACTGGATTGGGGGGCAAACTGTTACTACATTTCTACGCTGGAATGGGGCTAGGGGCACACCTGACTGTTTCTACATGTCTACATGGGAGTGGAGGGCACACCTGACTGTCATTACATTGCTATGTAGGATGGGGGGCACAAGTGACACATTTGCTATGACTGTACTGGTATGTCATGCACTCCATTTCATTCTGTATTGCTAACTATCATGCTGTCTAGAGGCACACCTGTGTACTACAGATCATGGCTTTGGTTGCCCTACATATTATTGTCTGACGTCCTACCCTTCAGAACTGGCATCCCACTGCCTGCCCTGCTGTGGTCTGTCTGTGTAGGCCTGGGGTGAGGTTAACCCTAGCCATCATTCTGGGGCCATGGCACAGGCCCTGTTTGGGTTTGTGTTCACCTGTCCTGCTGGCTGCAACTGTTGTTGGGTATGTGAACCGTCCTGACTGGCATGCGTGGGTCATAATGACACACATTTTGCACAGCATATTTCCTGCAGTGTTTTTGTCACCCTGAGTAGTACTGGCTACTATGGTGACTCCAGTATGTGTTACACATGTCTGGGTGCCACTATGGGTGTCTCCTGTCTGCTGCCATCACATTCAGCTGCCCAATTCCCTTGCATACTCACAATCATACTATTGCTGCAGGTGACAACACATTCTACTCCATTTGGCAATTGGTAGGTTGATTGACTTACCTTGTGGGTGTGCCAGACTTGCAGATAGTGCTGGAGGGCTGCCTATGTTGGATGCACATAGTAACTCCCCATACATGGTTGAGCACAGTTGGTGTAATGTTTGGCATCCCTTTACTGTATGTGCGGGTCAGAGAGAGGTGTCATTCCCTGGGACCCTACTGTATCAGTACGTGTGCTATGCATTGCCTCTTTGCCAAGGCCAGTGCATACTGGGCATGCCTCCTTCTGCCTACTGGGGCAGGCTCAGGTTCATCCTCCTCTGGGTCACTCTGTGCCTGTGCAAGCCTTGGCATTGGTGGGGGGCTGTGTGGCCCTGCCCCATGCTGTTCCTGCTGCAGCTGTTTCCACAGGATCATATAGTGTAGCATCACACATACCATAACAATTTGGGTACATGTAGCTGGTGAATACTACAAGGCTCCACCAGATGTGTCCAGACACCGGAATTGTGACCTGAGCATCCCAAACACATGCTCTATTATATGTCTGGCCTGTGCGTGTACCTCATAATGGCATTGTTGTTCAGGTGTGTGTGCATTTCAGATAGGTGTCATCAGCCACGGCTCCAATGTGTACCCAGCATCCCCCACTAGGTGAACGTAGGGGATGTCCCCACTGGCAAATCTCTGGTACAGCTGCGTCAGGTGCCATATGTGGGAATTGTCATAGCTTCCAGGGCAGCCAGCACACACATTCATTATAATACCCTGGGCATCACATACGACCTGGCAGTTGATGGAGGGGATGCCCCTGCAGTTGATGTAGGCTCTACCCTGCTCACCGGGTGGTGCTTTGATGCATATGTGCGTGCAGTCTGTAGCACCCACTACCCCAGGGTATTCTGCTATTTGGTGGAAGAGACGCATATTGCTGGTCAACACCTCACGGGTGTTAAGGAAATATACATGCTCACTGGCATTTGCTGCCATGGTATCCAGGAACTGATGGAATACTCTGGATGCTGATGCCTGTGAGATCCCATTGTTATCCCCAGTTGTGCTTTGGGAGGTACCTGTGGCTAGTATACCTAGGCCTACACATACCTTGGTGCCCACTGTCATGGGTTCCCCTCGTTCGGTTTGGTGTGTCAGGTGTGGCCGGCACAGTTCTACTACTTGCTGTAGGAGGTCTCTGTCCACCCGACTGCGCTCCAGTATCTCCAGCTCATGTAGCCCCTGGTAGGTTACCCTGGGTCTGTACACTCTTCTCCATCTCCTCACTGTGGGTTGTTCAGCAGCATGCATGTCCTCACCACCCTCAGCCTCTTGCACATGTTGTTCTATGTTGCCTGCAGCAGCCCTTCTCATTTTGTAGGTTTATTTGCTAAAATTTCCATGCTTGTATACACCGGTGGTGCAGAGCATGGGAAAAAATAATGGGAAATGTGTTTGCTTAGTTTACAGCAGTGTTCTGGGCTGGGCTGCTGCCTGTGTAATTGTCTGCTTCTGATACATTTCACCTGCCAGATATGTTAGTTCTCCTTGATTACCTTCCTACTGCTGATTTCCCTTCACATTGCCCTTCTGTTTGGGCCCTGGGCTGCTCCGTGCAGACAGAGTACTTGGATGTGCACACTGCTGCTGTTTCCTGGTTTAGCTTCTTTTCTCTTCCTGTACATCCCGGTGCATGGCACGCACACCCGCTTACACTTTGTAAAGCGTGCTGGGCAGGATTAGACACTCCCCTAGCTTGGCTGTGCTAAGCTGGGAGCATAACCGAGCCACAGGGCTCCAATCCGCTTACAGTATGACTGACACACCCACCCATGATGTCACCTACCTCCTAGTTTTGCACTCAGCTATTCATACTCTTACACTGTTAGGACCTGCCTCACATGCTGGGGAAAACTGGGATTCACTATCCTTCCCCTCATTTGCATAGGATTGCCTGCTAATGCATAGTTACATATCTCAAACTGAGCCTCCCCCCTTAGCAACCACTATTCACTGGCCAGGTTGTCTTCTGCCTGCCATTGACTTGCATGGCAAAATACTGATTTTAGTTAGAATGCTTATTTTAGGTTTATTTTCTTATTTCCCCACCGATACCATTTGCGCGCTGCTGCCCTATGCTTAAACAGCCGAGATCGGCAGACATATAATAAAAGTTGTATTTTGTACATTTTGCATTGTTTGCAATGCCAATGGCCTTCTACCTGGCCATTAGCATACTTCCTCAATGATATGCAGCCTTTATTTGGGGCTGTCATGTCCCCATTTTGGATTTTGCAGTACCGTATTTGGTTACTAACCGAGTACATTTTTGCATATTATGCTAGCCCTGCACGCCCTGCTTCCTGCTTTCTGGGTGGTAGATTTACCTCATTTGCATGGTTTTCACCTGTAAATGTGATAATTTGCATACGGGGGCTGGGAACGTGCAGCACTAGTGCTAGAGCGCTCGCGCATGTCAAACGGGCACGTACGTGGATCGCTCGGCCACCATATTGGCAAAATTTCCTCTTGCACTAATCATGCACACTGTGCAAGCTTTTGAGAATCCAAGGGTTAGTCTCTACTGTATATTTCAGAATCCATTAAACCTAATGCCATCTCAGAAAACTGATCTTTAATTGAAATAATAATAATAACTACTTGGTCAGAGAGGTTACAGATTCCTGATCTTGTCTTCCTGCTCAAAATAACTGACCAGCTATCAGTTCTAGTATGGTGGACTTGCTACAGCTTTAGCATCTCTAGTGGATAACATAACATCACATCATTAGACAACCCATCTGCATTCCCCAAACCCGTTACTAGCCTGTGCCAAGGATTTTCATTGGAAGCACAGCAGCAATAATAGACTTTTTATGTAAGCATAAACTCACTTTTTATGTAAACAAACTTTGAACTTCAAAAGAAGATAAACAGTGCTGAGGAAGATTCTAAGGGTATAAAAGTTAAGATGTTTCAGTCAGAATAGAACAGTTTCAAATCTAAATTATTTAAATCCCCCCTCAAAAAAAGTTTAACCCTGGTTTGGGCCTTATAAAAACTAAAGGAAAGAGCCAAACCTTTGCCCGGTGCCATGCCTTACGGTAAGTACCTCTGAAAACTGTTTGCCTGATGCCATATCTTACAGTAAGTACCTCTGAAATCTGTTTGCCTGATGCCATATCTTACAATAAGTACCTCTGAAATCTGTTTGCCTGATGCCATATCTTACAATAAGTACCTCTGAAATCTGTTTGCCTGATGCCATATCTTACAATAAGTACCTCTGAAATCTGTTTGCCTGATGCCATACCTTATTGTAAGCAGCTTTGATATCTGTTTGCCTGATGCCATAACTTATGGTAAGTACCTCTGAAATCTGTTTGCCTGATGTAATTCTTTATGCTACGTACCTCTGAAATTTGTTTTTCCTTCAAACTTTGGCTAGAAGTAAACTGTAAGGAGCTTTGCCTATGTTAACAAATTATACTGTCACAATGACTATATCCATGATGATGTAGAGATACTACTTCTTAACAGAGCCTAAAGCCATGACAAAAACTAATATTTGCACATAGGGTTAAAGATGTGTCAAAATCAGAAACACAGTACAAGAGGTAACATGAATATGGCTGGTAGTAGCCCATACATTAATGCAGTTGACTTGGAGTTATTATTTCTTTGATGATTGGAGAGTGAAATGTTAAATCTAGGAGCTTAGTATGCAATTTAATTTCAAAAGGAAAAAGTAAGCTATGCTTATGTGTAGAAGGAAATAACAGATTTCTATATTTTATGGCAAAGATAAACTGAAATAAGAATACAGGAAATTATCTCAACACACTTTCATTTAAACACAAATTAAGCAAGGGGTATTAAAAAGGCACTGAAATTCTTACAAAAGTCAGACACCATCTTAACCACTGGTGGTATCATCATGGAAAATAGTAAAAGACAACTATAAATAGAAACTACAAAAAAGACATATTTTATCTTTTCTTAATGTTAAATTTAATACCATCCTGTCTGTAGTAAAATAGCAAAATAAGGAGCTATTATTAACTTTCAATGTTGCTGTACCCTAAAAGAACAAAAAGGGGTAGACATACTGGCATGATTTATTTAATTTCATTTGCTCTATGCCTTCTCTTTACCATGATGCACTCTGTATATCACCAGATGGTGAGATTTTTATACCCTTAGGGATCTTGCTTCCACTTAATTAGAATTGTGGTACTTTGGATTATAAATTTCTTTCAGAATATATGTCCATAGTGTCACTAATTCTTTTACATTCTCTCTTTTGTATTCTTCTTACTCTTGTTTTATAGATGTTGTAAAGAGTCATTTCTTTCAGCTTCCAAAATGCTTGCTGAAATTAAGTAGCCTTTTAAAGAGTAGGACCTTGTTTGATTCAGGTCTTCTTGAAGGTACTTCTGCCAGTTTTAATCTGTTACACTATAACATCTGGGTAGTCCAAACTTCTCACATCCACTGTCTGGAAGCATTTCAAGAATTTCAAAATGATCTTAGTCAATGTCCATCTATTTTGCTAGAAATATGGCTTATAAACAGTCTATGAGATTACCCACTGTATCAATAGGTTATCGCTGTGATGTACTCGATTTGGGAAGCCAGAATAACACCATAATCCATTACTAAGAGTTTCTACAAACCTTGACTGAGTAATAGTCTTGAGGGCAACAAACTGCAGCACATGTAGGATATTCCTGGCATCAGACAAGAAGCTTTAAAAGGAGTCATCAGTGTTTGGAGATGTGTAATGCACAGTCATCACATTTGTTGTCTGGAAATAATCACAGATAGAGATGCCAAAACATCATGCGACTGGCCAGTGTTTAATGAACAAGAGGGGACTGAAAAGAGGGCTTAGTAGACCACCTAAAGATACTTGAACATTCTATCGGAAAGTAACTTGCCAATTATCTGTAGCCTTTCTAGCCTTTTAGGTTCCTGTGGAATATTTCTTGACCCCCCCCCCCACACTGGGCTACAGCTTTGAAGTTTTTCAATACAGCCTGCAATGATGGGTAATTGTTGTCACTGGAGCTGGCTCTTTGTCTTGGTAAGTGACATTTCTTACATGATGCATGCGTCAGTAGGATATCATAAGGGCAAGTAAAGCTTTTTGGGCAAATATAAATTATCTTCATTTGGATAAATCAGTAGATGTAGCAGGATGAAGCTTTAATATGCTTCCACATATCTGAAACTTGTATTGCTTGTCTGATATTTAGAACTGTCTCCATATCTAAAGATTTTTATTTGAACAATAATTTGCATGGGCCTCTATGTGGGAAGGGATTTGGAAGCAAGTAGGCATGCCCTATGTCAACTAGAGTTGGAAAATCTAAATTTAATTACTTAGGGAAGCAATTTTACAAGAAAGATATTACAAACTATATTTTCTTAGAGCCTGATTAACTTAAGGTTGTTAAGCCTAGCTTGTATTTTTCCAAGTCATTTTGCTTCTTTGTACTGACACAAGATTGTCATTGTGAGATAAGGAGAATACAAAATCCTGAAATGTTACTGGCATTTATAAAAATGGATCATTCAAGGAAGCTTGTCTTGAAGTACAGGGCCTGAAGTCTCTTCCATGTACCTGTACACTTTACAATGGAGGAGTCTTAGAGAACCTTTGAACCCCATGATGGTTAGACTGTCAGCTGAACCATCATGTCCATTTTTGGTATACATACTATTGTTTGAAAGTTCACTTCACTGAAGTGAATAAAAGCAAGTATATGTGATTGAAATCAGCTGATAGCACATAATCTATAATCTGGGTGAGATGGTGTTATGGATGGTATCAGGGAATTTACCCTTTCGCCTCTGTGGTGCGATCTCAGAATTGGTATATATAATTATCAGGAGGTGTGGGGATGCGGGGAAGAGGCTTGCCCCCCTGCATAAACATCTTTTAAAGTTTTTTTCTTTTTTTTGACAGGTATTTACAAGCAGATGTGCTTGATTAGTTTGAGTTTAATGTTGTACCATAACAGAAACCTAGAAGAATGTCAAAGAAAGTAACCAAGCCCCAGACTCCAGGCCCAGCTCTAGTCATATACTAAGAAATAGCTAACAGAGTTTAATGATCTCAAAAGGAAAGAGTTGCACTACTCTGGCTTCAAAGAAACACTCGGGTACAAATGAGATAGCAGTTGTACCCTTTCAGATTGTTAATCCATTTACTATCATAACGCCATAACTCAGCTTAAGGTATTGTAGACCATGCAGCTGTGGGAGTACCTACAGGGCTACCAATGATCAATCATCAGATAATGTCACAACATGATTTAATCTGGAGAACTGTACCAACAATGGTTGAAGAAGGTATTGTGTGAGCCCTCTGCACTATAAATGCATCATGCCCTTGCACCAGATTTGGTATATTAGATTAAGCAGTATTAATATCCAGAAAGCAAATAGATTAAATAGTGATTCTCATTGACAGCTATGCATTTGTAAGGGCAGTTCTGAATTTTACTTTAAAAACTACTGTTCCTTTCTTTCTGTTCATCTTTAATAGAGCTGCACTGCTTCTGACTGCCATTGTGTGGCAAGCTGTCCTATGATGGCATTTCTTTGTCACCAGTGTTTAGGCCAAGAACCACAGTCTCCCTCTGACTGTTTTGACTGTCTGACAACTGTGCTCAGTTAATGCAAATAATACCTTTCTATATGCACAGTTAGGGTAACAATTCATCTATCTGCAGGCACTGCTGCTAAATGTTTGCAGACCGACTGCTATCTGCTCTGTGTCTAGTCGTGTAATATTATCTGACACTGTGTCACATTTCCCGACACAGGCATTCATGTTGTGCATGAGTCTATCTAGGTGCATGTTTACATCATGCATTGAAATGTTGTGCATTTTTTTATTTAGCATCACCTTAACTACTCCCTTCCTGGCTTAGAGGAATGGCACAAGGGTACATATTACTGGTTTGAGTTTTTCTGAATATTCTGTAGTCTTCTGGTGTACCATGTCTGTGCTCTTGTCCATCTACAGTGCCTTTTCATACTAGTGTTACCACATCAGCTTTGTCAAGTATGACAAATAACATCTCTAGCGTTGACTTTATATGTCCATAATATCAGTATCTGCAGTATCTGTAGAACCATCACACTCGTAATCATCATAATGTTCGATCCCTCTGATCATTTTGCATGGCTGCCTCACTACTACTGGTTAAGTTCCATTCTCCACTAATCCATTTGTTCCCTGTGATTCTCTGTGTCCAAGGACACCTGTCATGGCCATGGGAGGTGATCAACGGCTACTGTCCTATGGGAAATTAGGAGATTTTGTCTTTTGCTCCTAACTCTTTCCCTTTATTGGCTAGAAGAAGAACCATTTTAATAATGCTGTTTTTGTACAACCACTCTGCTGAGCTAGAGTTTTCCTTGGCAGGCTTGCTATCAAACACCACTCCTTTTCATATGGTGCTTCTTTTTTTCAGAAGGATGCATATCAACCCCTCCTTCCTGGATGGAGAGTTGTCATTGGCTGCTTAGTCAAACCTTTCTCTGCTCTTGTTCCTCTAGTGTCCAGGCCAGTAATCAAACCTTGGTGATCAGAGCTATGTCTGGGGCTTTATCCCTGTATTCCACAGATCCCAAAGTTGGTGTGGCAGTCTCCTATGGCCTGTGTTGGCTACTGACTGCTGTTGTACCTACGGGCACAAAACAAGGCTCAATATTCTGCATGGACAGTGGTTAGCATCTGAGTGTCTTTTACTAACAATCAGGAATGCCTGCTACACTGTGTGGCCTGCATGCCTCACAAGAACACTTGCTGTGATCAGATGTACCACTATAATATGAGGCATAATGAGGGCACACATCCTGTCACTGTGGTCTGCATTACGCTGATGAAGAATGTAAGTTTCTCTTGTTGGCTCTGCATTACATCATTACAAGGTTACAGAACCACACATGCTGCTCAATATGCCAATGCTACTCCGTTGACATTTATTAGTATTTTCTCCTGTGCATTCTATTCTCTGTTCTGCTGTTATTTTCCACTTTTGACAAGTGAATGCCTGTCTTCTCACTAGCGGACATGATGCTACCTGTTTTGTGACACCTTCTGCAGGATGTCTTATGTCCAGCTCAGATAGCTGCTGCTTTCCAGTTTCAGACTCCTGCATTCACAACTTCAGCTGTGGAATGCTAGCCTCTAATTACTCACGAGGCCGTCAGCACTTTCATTATGATTTAATCTGCTATGTAAAACCCTGTTTCATATGTAAAACCCTGTTTCATACATTTCCTGCAATGACTTTAGTCATTAACCTTTCAGTATTCTGTCTGTTGTATGAAGGACAAAATTAGCGAATGTTTCCTACACAGCAGCATTATCATTTAAGAAATATAAGTTGTACATTTCATTTAGCAGCATAAATACTCTGAACATGTGGTCTGTGAGTTAGCTGCATGAGCTCTCAGACCTGCTTTTACAATATTCTTTGTGTAACATCTCCAGTTATGTCTAAGTTGGATGATTCAGTAAATCTGATGAGTAGTGGTTACAATACCTCAGCGCTATCTAAATGTAGTTTAAAAATCTTCTCTTCTGTGCATATGTACTCTTATAAACTATGTCTATACGTACAGACAGAAAGCAAAGTAAACATAAATAATACAGCAACTTAGCCTTGTCTCAGAAACAGCATAAAGCAGAGCTAAAGGAAAAAACACACATGCAGCTGCTTAAATGACCCAGGATAAGAATATATCCTTTATTTAAGGGTTATGTCACAGTAGTGTCCAATCATATATGCTACCTATAGATTAAAACTGTATATTCGCACATAGACGTGTGTGTGTGTGTGTGTGTGTGTGTGTGTGTGTGTGTGTGTGTGTGTGTGTGTGTGTGTGTGTGTGTGTGTGTGTGCGTGTGTGCGTGTGTGTGCATGTGTGTGTGTGTGTGTGTGTGTGTGTGTGTGTGTGTGTGTGTGTGTGTGTGTGTGTGTGTGTGTGTGTGTGTGTGTGTGAGTGCGTTTATATCTAGATAGAGAGAGAGAAACTTATTTATTATATAAACATTTAAAGATTTTATTTATTTACACGCAGACACATATAAAGTTTATTATAAACTTTTATGCAAATCTTATATCATCTCAACAGGACTGTTTTAAATTTACAGTGACATTCAACCTGTCAATAGTTTAATAATAGTATTTTAGTATATATATCATATTATGTCAAGAATCAAGCTTTCTTTGCATGTTATTAAGCATTACCAAGGTGTTGTATGTTATAATACACATAATTAACATGTTTAGCATATGCTGTTCAGTGTATCAAGCATATTGCATTTTGTTACTTGCCTTAGCTCACAGCTCAAAAGGGTCTTTGGATTACTTCACTTATGCTGGTAACAACCACTGCATAAATAAACTGCACACCATTTTTAGCCACCTAAAAATATGTCCCTCTGTCATTTGTTGGTTTCAAATAACTTTAACTTTGTTAATGCAAATGTGTTATCACTTATTAGAATTTATTCTTATTGATTTCTAAGTGTTGCAAATGTTTTTTTCTTTGTTTACCAAATAGGACTATATGCTTTGATAAGACTGTTTGCAAACTTTTTTAGAGATATCTGCTGTTTTCTGAAACTCTTTGACCAGGTTTACACATTATTATTTATAATTAGACATTTCTCTCTTTCCATGTTTTACTGCAACTACTATTAAATGCTCTCTCTCTACTCTCTCCTTCTCTCTCTCTCTCTCTCTATATATATATATATTTTCTGTGTTGCTTACCTCGGACTTCAGTTGCATGACCAGCTTCTTTGAACTTTCAGGTATAAGCCATGAGTCAAAGCCTTCTTCTCACGGACAGGCTGCCTCATCTCCAAGGAATACAGCCACTGTGAACCCCTTAGGCCATATACCATTAAATGAATCTTTTGCATCTAATGGAACTCAGCCTATTCATGAGACAACTACTGAAGCAAGCAGGCACACAACCAGTTTTTCAGCGACTCTGAGAACGTTAGCCCAAAAGGCGGAGGATCCAAGAGGTATCAGACCACTGGACTTTACATGCTTCAGATATGTCTTAACTATTTATTTATTTATATTTGTTTCTTGGGGTAGTGCACTTATCAGTACTGGCCAATTTTAGACTCAACCTGGGTAACACCTGTAAACAAGCCCCCTGAATATATTATGAAGTTGTCTCATTTGTTTATATTAATTCATGATAGAATTCTGCATGCAAAATAAGTACACTATTATTTATGCTGTAATTGATTTTTATATTTTACAGTTTTAGTATATAAAAATTGTAGAGAAGAGTTATATAAACCACAATAATTTGTGCTACAATGTTTGACTGTTTTATTGCAACATTTTAGTGCATTCTGATTCAGTGTTCATCTATCTTTTCCATCATTTTGGTATTCAAATAACAACTTTTTTTGTAGTTATTATTTATTTATTTGTCCTTTGTTGACCAGGTTAGTCCCCACTAGTCTAAGGGCCTCTTTTCAGGTGAAAACCAAAGTGGTATTTATATTATAGGGTAAATGTGGCCAGGGCATCAGGAAACTTCCACTACTCTTTTCAGTAGGTGCCGTGGGATCTTTTCCATGCACCTGAGATACCACCAACTCAAGCAGATGGGACCTTGGTTTAATGATTCCCCTGAAGGATGACATGGTCAGGCATGCAGGACCCATGCCCCCTTTTTTGCAGAGTGTTACCTGATCAGCATTAAAGGAATGCTTGTACCCCCTGGAGAATTTCATGTCATAATCATATTCAACAACTTGTCTGTAGTAAATATTTATACAGCTCATGGAGCACTGGGACCATTCCACAATAACAGTTAAAAAAAGCTTGCTAAGCACCCTGAAGCACTGCTATTGGGTTTTATGCTAGGGATTAAACAGATGACACTGGCAGCCAGCAATGAACCACAACAAAATGTAACACAGCTTTAAAAGTTGCTAGATATTTCACTCTGCCATGCTTAAAAACAAAAAGTGTGGCAGGATAAAGTGTCTAACAGTTTTTTAAAGCTGCTGGGTCTTCAGATGGACACCTGCCTGAGAATTCATTATAGTGTCCAGCATGATCCTTTCTACCCCATCTGCCCTCACATGCCCCCCACCCAGTCCCATAATAGTTTGAGTGTAATTACTGCATGTATGTATTAGGACCTAGTGGTCCTGTGTAACCCCCCCCCACCCTCCAATATCTGTACTACCATTGTTGCTGGTATGTCACTTTACTGAGTCATCCCCAGTTGTCTTGGGTATCCTCCAACCTTTATCCCTGTTATGATGTTGGTGTCATTACAGCACTTTAAAGAGTCATTCCTGGTGTCCAGTGGTTCCCCTCACCCCCAGTTCTTGTTATGATGTCACTACCATTATTGCTCTTCAAAGAGTAATCCCTAGTGTCCGCTGGTTTTCACCACCCCATGATCCCCATTATAATGTTGGTGTCATTACCTCACTTTAAAGAGTAATTCCTGGTATCTAGTGCATCCCTCTGACCTCCCATCCCCAAACTATTGCTGCTGCCATTAAGAGTAATCCCTGGAATCCCCCCCCCCCCATGTCTGTGTTATACAGCTGAAAATGACCTTTTGGCCATGTTCAA
Organism: Protopterus annectens; assembly: GCF_019279795.1. Lineage (NCBI taxonomy): Eukaryota > Metazoa > Chordata > Ceratodontiformes > Protopteridae > Protopterus > Protopterus annectens. The sequence goes on along the minus strand of NC_056731.1, from coordinate 167,580,085 downwards.
TACTGCAACATGGTAGGGGTGGCCATGCTGATCTACATGGCTGAGTGATTTCTGGAATTGCTCAGCCATGTAGAAGCTTCCTGGGAGTAGTTCTGGGAAGGGAGCACATGACTAATTAGCATATGCCCAACCCACCCACCAAATGCATCATTAGCATTCAGCACAGCCACAGGGCCAACCCTTCATAGTGCTGCATGCCTTTGTGTTAGAGGACTGTGCATCACCATGTAAGTTTTGTTACTGAATCAGGAAAGGTACTGAGACAAGTACACCTTTATGTGCACATCACAGTACCTTAATGAATTTGGCCCTTCATTTCTGCCTTGTCTGTTTCCTGTGTTTTGTTTTGTTTTTTTTTTGGGGGGGGGGGGGGTCAGAGGTTTTGAAAATTGATAAAACACTTTCTGCACTGCAAAGAATTATGATTCGGTGTCACTGATCATAACTCTTAGTTTGTGGATGTCATGATCATGAATTGGTGTTAGAACATTATCTTTTCCAGAGAAAAATCATGAACTGGAATGGAGAGGAAATCAAAGTATTGTGAGAATATGAAGGAACAGAGACCGGATAAAGAAGCTAGAACTAAGTAAAATAAAAATGGTTGAAACTATACATGTTGGCCCAGAATGACTCACCAAGGAAAGCTTCTGTTACAAGGAATAAGCAGTCTATCAAGTTGGCAGAAAAGAAAATGTCCTACAGGTATTTCCAGGAGGAAAGATGGTGAACCTGAAAAGACATCTCATGTCCCTTACCACGGTCGCCAGTCAGACATACCTAAAGTAGCTCAGGGTGACATGAATAAGTCAGAAGAGAGGCCTTTATAGTGTAGAATTCACTGATGGAGTCCCATGACCAGAACACATACTTAGGGGATGTGAACATTGACTGGAACAAAAGTAATTCCAATAATCCCTCCATATCTATCAATCTATTCAATTTCACACAACTTATAAATGACATTACCAGACCCAATAAAAACAATCCCCCAGGCTCCACTCTTGACTGGATGCTAGTCTCCCACCCAAATAAAATCTCACACACAGGCATCCTACCAGACTCCATGAGTGACCACTTACCAGCCTTCATCCATAGAGCAACCCCCTCCACCCCTCATCTATACCAGTACATCCAGACTCGAAACTTCACAAACTTTAACCCTACAACTTTTTCCAATTCCCTCAAACTAACAAACTGGGATAGTCTAAAAAACTCTTTCTCTAGATAGCACCGTAGACTTCTTTAACTCAGCCTTCTTAAATACCCAGCACTCCCAAGCCCCACCAACAACAAAACATATAAAACCCAACTCCGCCCCGTGGCTAACTAAAGATACTAAAACACTTATGCAATAAAGAGACAAGACCTGGAAACTTTACCACCACAATTAACACCCTGACACCCTTCTTAAATATAAGCAACTCTGCAGCCTAGCCAAAAAACACATTATAAAAGATAAAAAATTCTACTATACTAAACTCCAGACTAATCATTCCAAAAACCCTAAACGATTCTAGAACTCCATCAACTCTCTTCTGAAACCAGGTACCAAACATAATCCTTGCCCTGACACCAGCAAAACTGACACAGAAATAGCCACTCTATTCAACTCCTTCTTTACCAACTCTATAGCAGAACTCACCAAGACCTTCCCAAATCACAACCCTTCCCCTCTCCTCAAACCCTCTTCCCTAACCTCTATCCAACCTTCCATCCCTAGCAATCCTCCCATATTTCAACTCAAATCCATCTCCACCTCATGAATAAAAAAAACTTCTCGCCAAACTTAAGCCATGCTCCAATGCCCCTGACAATATCCCATCACTATTCCTAAAACTAGCAGCTGATGGTATCACAATCCATATCAGCATTCTCATTAATAGATCCATACAGGAATCTTATGTCCCCAAACTGTGGCATGCTGCCTTTATCCTACCCCTCTACAAAGGTGGCAAAAATAATAACATCTCAAACTTCTGACCTATAGCCATTCTCTCCCCAATCTCAAAAATTCTTGAAAAATGCATCCACCTCCAGCTCATGCCTTTCCTTAACAATAATCAATTGTTCACCCCTACACAACATGGTTTCCGTCCTGGCCATAGTACAATAACTGCTCTTCTCTCTTACCTAGACATAGTAAACCATGTCTGTGACTCTGAAGAAATTGTATCCACAGTCTTTCTTGATCTCTCCAAGGCGTTTGACACTGTCGCCCATTCCCACCTCCAGAACCACCTTTTTAACCTTAGTCTCTCTCAAAATACCTTAACCTGGTTCAATAGCTACCTCTCTGACAGATCTCAGGCAGTGAAATGGCAAACTGGCACCTCAGCCTTCCTTCCCACCCCATCCGGGGTACCCCAAGGATCCATACTTGGTCCAATGCTCTTTAATATATTCATTAATGATTTCTATGCAGCCATTCCAAACACTAAGATAGTACAATATGCAGACGACTCAACTTTAGTCTGCTCTGCTTCTAACCTCCCAGAGCTCCAAACAAAAACTCAAATTGCCTTCTCAAAACCACCTCTCCCTAAATGCCAACAAATCTAAAATTCTACTTTTCTCTCCCTCAAAATCACTCCCTCTCAACAAAAACTGTTTCAGTATTATCAGTCATGCCAACTCCACCATAGAAGTTGTTCCCTCTGCTAAACTTCTTGGGGTTACTATTGCTGAACACCTAAAATTCGATACTCATATTCAGCTAAATATTAAGAAAACACATCAGAAACTTAACATGCTGTACAGAAACTCCCACTTTCTCTTTCCTTCTACAAGACAAACACTCGCCACTACCTGCTTACTATAATCACTATTGTACGGTGCTCCCCTTCTAACTAACCTATCTTCCTCTATCTCTTCCAAACTGGAAATCTGTTACAGCAAAATCTCAAAACTCGCCACTAAATCCAAATACTCCTCCCACCACTGTACATCTCTCCACCAGCTAGATTGGCCAGAACTTCCCAGCTACCTTAACTACCTCCAACTCACTACAGCCCACAAACTAATTTTTAAACCCACTAGATGCCCAGCTCTAACAAACATCTTACCATCATATACCCCCTCACAGAACTCTAAGATCAGCCCACCAAAATCTAATTTCTGTATACAAACCAAACCGTCCTGCTGGTCAACTTTTCCTATCCTTTTCCCTAGCAAAAAAATGGAATTCTCTCCCGCCCACTCTAAGAATTTCTGAAAACTTTGAACACTTTAAAACCCAGCTCCATTCCCACCTCGCCCAAAATGGGAAATGCAGTTACACTCAACCCACCTAGCCTGCTAATGACCCTACTACAAGTTAATCTACTCCATACTGATTACCTAAAACAGCAGCCTCACTTGGAATATAACATACTTTAACATCTATATCTTGAATGTATATATTGTAAATAGTTTGCCATCTGTCTTCTCTCTCCCCCATCTGGGAATGATTCTCTCTACTGCCAACTCATAAAGTTTGATGCTATTTAACAAAGAACTTCCACAGTTCATATCCTAAACTGTAATGTATACACTCCACTTTTTCTCTTTCTTAACTGCCTCTCTCTATACATTAATATCCTGAATCTATACTTTTTAAATAATGCACTTTCCACCTTTGTTCACCCCTTTGAAGGAAAACTGTATTTACAAATGTCAGTTTTATAACTATCTTCAAATGATTTACAATTGTTATTTTATAACTTTGCACACATGATCTACTTCCTCTGTGCAACTAATCCTCTGTACAACTTGTCTCTAATTAAGTGTGTATGTATGTATGTAATGTATGATCCTCTATTTTCTGATTGTACTCTACTAAGTTTTACCAAATAAAATTACTTTTTGCTTATTGTTACTGTGTATTATGGAGCTTTTCTCCCCGGGCCTCCAATGAAAACAGCTTCTTGAGACCAGTGGACCTCCCCCAGTCATCAAACTGGAAATAAATAAATAGAGACATCAGCATTATTGTGTTAGTCCACTCCAAACAAATGGAACTGACACAGATTAAGATATAAATGTCACACCTGCATTTAGTATCTCAGTTCCACCTGGTTTTCTGTTTATCGTGGCACCACCTTTTCCAGTTATATTATTTGGGTTTTATTAAGACTGATTAAGTTCTGATTTGCCTTACATTGAACTACGTGTGACATTAACTACCGGAATGACAATCGTCAATTATATAATAATGTTATTGTGAACTTTGACTACTGGTGAAAGCAAGTAATATTAGTGACATCCTTCAAAAGTGTTGATACTGACAGTAAGCTGAAATGACATTAGCTTTTCAGTAAATGGATAGTTCATTACTTGTGCCATTTGGCTTATACTATATCGGCCTGGACTGAAATTACCCACAAATACCATAGCACTCCCTGGAGGGGCTACAAAATGACGATAAGATTCTAGTGATTCTGGTGGCACAGGTAGCACACGGTGTTTTCTATGACAAATAAAATAGTTAGTTATGCAAGTTTATGCTTCTCATACATGGAGCTGACATATGCCCCTTCCCTAAATGTTATACTTGGTAATAGCTTGTGTGATGGGAATGGTTTATAAGACTATCCCCAATGAAAGCACTGGCATACATGGTAAACATACTAGAGGCTGTGTTGAACTGTAACCTTCCAATTACCTGATTTGGCTACTGATATTGTCAACTACATCTTACTTGAACTAAGTATATCTGCCTTTTAAGGGTTAGTATATCTGACCATTGGTACTGGAAAGGAGACTAAGTCGATGGTGCAAATCTATCACTAATGGCAAACTTCCCAGGTTTTGCCATTCCTTTAATGGCTTAATCTCATGGTTGCCATGATGTTCTTATGCTTTCTCAAAATGGTTAGCACTTATGCTTTATACGTGTAATTATATATAGCCTTTAAGTCATTATTTCTAAAAAGATCATGAAAATGATTGCCTTTGATTGGATCTACAATATTGCTGATGGCTGCTAATCTTAGCAATTAAGGAAAGCCTAATATTTTTATGCTAAGTAGCAAATCAGTAAGCAGTCGTTTACTCTTAGATGATGCATGGAAAATAAGTGAAATTAGATGAGTCTAACAGTGTCACCTATGTTAAATTTTACTAAGTAGTTGTCAATATGGGATACAAACTTTTTTTTTATTCTACACTTTAATACAATTAGCGCATTTTTGGAATGGATCACAAGGTTGAAACTATTTTTTATTTCTATTCCTAAGCTGCTATGCTCTCAGTTTTAGTAAACTTCATATGTTTTATACTCACAGCCTTGTTAGATTTTAAGTAAGTTTATCCTGAATATTGATACAAATGTATTGTCCTTAGGCAAAGTTTATATATTTATTTACCTAACGACTAGATGAGCTAGCATATCCACTTCAGTTAAAGTAATTGTTAGTAATAATCTGAATATAAAGTAACGTTTGGAAGCATAGCTGAATAAATGGTCTCATAGCTGAATGGAGCACAATGTTTAGTGTTCTATACTGCAGTGGCCAAGGTGTAAGTTGTTAGGGGTGCAATTGGCAGTTATCATGGAGACTGAATGTAGTGCTGGCATTGATTTAAGAAGCCATGTGTAATAGTGCAGTTTCCTAAATAAATGCTAAAACTATATTTGCTCTTGCATGTAGGAGCACAGTACTTTAGTAATTGTAAGGAGCTTGCAACAGTTACATTTTGAAGGAATATCTTTTTTTTTTCTCTACAACTTCAGGAAGTCCTTTAATTTGCTTCCCTAGCTTTTGTTTATGGAGGCACCAGTCTGGGGAGTTGCCCGGGGTATCAGATAACCTAGCTATGACTCTGGGGAACAGTATATGAATATTGAATATACTCGATTATTCTTGTTGACCATAACATCCAACTGCCCTAACTGGCTGTATTCCAAACAAACCACTAAGAACCACAATGTCTTCCACAAATGTTTAATCCACAATTTTACACTTTTGCCTCAGTTTATAACAAGTATTCATTAGAATACCCATACTTGAAGCACACCTTTCTTTAAAGGTATAGAAAATCACATGGTACAAATCACATGACCACATGATGACAAATTATACTAATATAAAAAGCACTTTAAAATATGTTTAAAGACCTCTTTAAAAAGCTGCTAGGCACAGCGAAAATGCATTTGTACACAAATCACAATCTAACAAGATGTATTTGAGGACAAAGTTAATTGAGATATATTATCTCAGGCCTGCCTTCTGTGTTCTATTCAGCTTCAGTTGCCATAGTAATTCACAAGAGACCAGAATACCTGCTTTGTGAATATTTTAGTTTGAGTTCTTACGTTAGGTAGGTATTGATTTGGTCATGTGTGTTTGTTCAGTCAGCTACCCATTTTGGGGAAGTTCAGGATCAGGTCCTAGGGGGCAGGTTACCTGTAATTTGAATACAGATAGCATTGTTGTTTATATAATACACACATTTGTTGATGCTTTCTTTTGGTAAATCTAAATTCTAACATAATGATATTCACACATAGGTGATTTACTGTGTATTGAATACAATGTTTACATGGGGGAGGGGGCATTCAGATGAGAATGTCTTTAATTCTATACAAGATAAAAATCATCCAGGAAGTATCATGGAGCTAATTTTTTTTTTTTCCTGGAACTTACATGTCATCTAGATGGATTCTAAAATGGGATTTTTGGCTCCATCTGCACATAAAATACATTGTTGGCTTCCACTGTTCACTGTTGAAATACTATCCACCAGCTTATGTCTAATTCAAGAAATTCATATGTTCTTTTCAATGTGATACCTATAAAAATGGATTCCCATTGGATGTCTTCTATAAACAGTTGTGGAGTGCCTGTCTTGGTCAAGAGAGAGTTTCCCACCCATTCCTCAGGCTTTGTTTTGATATATGCTCCCTAACATGACACAAAATAGATTTTTCTTTCAATTGTTTCAAATTTTAGCTGGGTGCACTAATCCTGGAATGATAGCAAGCACTGTTTGGAATATAAGCCTTGCCTCAGTATATGACAAACAGGGATATATCTCTTCAAGTCGCAACAGAGATTTGAGGCTACTGAAATACCAAATCCAAGCCAGCAGTTTACTTGACCCCTGTCATGTCCTTCATCCCCTGGTAGGTATTTTACCCTTATTTATTTTTATTTAACTGTTGTTAACCAGGTAAGTCTATTTTTCCATGGACCCTTTTCATCTATGATCCAGGCCAAAATAGCGAACAACACTACAATAAAATAAAAACATTGTGTTACAATCATCAATGCAGTACATTTAGTTATTGGATCATTCAGAAGTAAACCATCCAAGTCACGATGTTGCAGTATATTAAATGAAAAATTATATTCAGTAGTCATGAGGCATTGAGAGAAATAGTAGCATATTCAGTCGTTGTCAGAAAAATAAAGTAACAATCAGAGCAGTACAAGTAACATATTGGAATGCAATCAATTATACAATTCATTCAGTAGTCATTAGAACATTGACACAAACAATACTTTACTGACAGACTGACAAATTTAATACTGAGTTAGCAAATGTGAAATATAGCCGTGGTGGTGCAGCTGTAGCGTTGCCTCCTCACAGCAAGAGGTTCTCCCGTTCCATTCTTGGCTGGAGCGCCTTCTGTGTGGAGTCTGCATGTCCTCCCCATGGTCGAGTGGCCTTTGAAAGACATGCATGAATGGGTGTGCCTTCGTTGATGGTTGGGCGTCGAGCTAGCACCTCGGCACTGTAAAAATCTACTGCAAATCATTAGTGAACCGGAGTTCCGCTGTGGCGACCCCTAACCAGGAAAAGCTGAAAAAGGAACATTTTACATGTATATATTAAACCCAAATTATGATATATACATGCAATCTTGTCAAAGGATATCGCAAAAATAAACTCCATTTGCTTCCCTCATCTACACCAAGAAAACTGGCGGCTTCAAGCATGCAAGGATGTAATGATTTGTACTATATTGCTTCTGAGAGTGTTTAAGATTTGAAGAAGAAATGACCAAATAAACCATAACCTTTATTCCACAGAGAAAGACTCATTCAGTTTTAACATTTTTGTCTTCAAAAACTTCACCATATTGAGAAAACATTATTTATGTGGAGTTCAAATAAAGTCCACATATACTTAATGGGATAATGTCCTTCCATTTAACATTCCCTTAAAATTAACCAGTTCTCTAATGTCTGAAATTGAAAATTTTAATTTAATTTAGTTTTATTTACTTACTTTGTTTACTGAAGTAGTACACTGATCAAAACAGACCATTTGCAGACACAGCCCCAGGTAAGACACAATCAAAATATATTTAGTGGGTCTCAGTCCTGTTGAAATTTCCAGTTTGTTTACTGAAATTAAACCGTCTCTAATAATATTTCAATGGTGAACAGTGCTACGTTAGTGTTTGTTTGGTTTAGTGCAAGCCAACACTTTATTTTATATGCAGTGAGAGGGTATGTTAAAACTATTCTAACATGTTTAGGAAAAAATATATGAAAAAAGAAGTCTGCATATAAGTTCAAATTCTTCACAATCACTTAACTTGCAGTTCACTTGCATTTAGACAACCTTTAATAGTGACCCTTTAGTATCCTGACTGTTGTCTGTCTAAGCTCCACTATGACAAAAACTGAAGAGTATCTTATTGTAATGCCCAGGTTTCTAGTGGTAACTAAACTATTGGACAATAAGGATGTATTGGGAGCTGGTTATGAAAGTACATTCCATTGCTTAATTCTAATTATGCAATTCCTCAAAGCATGACTTTCATGGGATATGATATGGCTGACATTAAGAATTAAAATTCTTCTTTTTTGTATTTATTTCATTAATTGAATTTGTAAGACAAGAATGTGCTATTATGAGAAATATGTGACTTTTAGGTGATCTTTTTTCTGTAATTAATAGGTGCTCGCTGCAATAAGGACGTATCTCCAGCATCGTCACCAGCAAATCCTCATTCATCTCCTAGCAGTGCACACCTTGCACATTCCACAGCACTAACGGATTTTTCAGCTAACCAGAGGTCTGTGAATCCAACGCCTGTTGTTGCTATAGCACCAACAAAGACTGTCAGAAGTCCCTGGAGAAGCATGAATCAGGTAAACTGCAAGTTCGCACAAGGGGAAGGGGCACATTTTTCTGCTCCCCTCTTTTCTGCAACCATCAACAAAGTAATGCCAGCAGAAGCAATCATACAATTATTTGAATACTTCTGACAACATTACAGATGTTTAATATTATGAACATTTGACAATATGGAGAGCTATCATATATATATATATATAGATATATAGATAGATAAGTATAGCTATATAGCTAGATATAGATATATAGATATACATACATATATGTGTGTGTGTGTGTGTGTGTATGTATATATACATAGATAGATATATGTGTGTGTTTAGGTGTCTAATGAAATTCTGTAGAACATAAATATGGAAAAGTAGAACTGAATCAGAGAATATGGGGAAATATCTGCTAAGTCAAGCATACCTATGTCTTTATCTTGGAGTATTCCCCTGACACTGAGGTGCAGCAGTCTTGGAATTAGTATATAAAAGTACAGGAGTGTGGGGATGCAGCTCCCCACATCAGAACTTAGTGCCACCAAAACCACCATGCAATAAATGCTTCAAAGGCAGAGCCATAACTAAGGTAGGGTAAAGGGTGAGGCTGCCATGAATGCAAGCTGTTATGAGGTACAGGTGCAATACCAGCATTCCTTTAAGAAGCAACAGGTGATATCATGGCTTATTAAAGAAAGGCATTTATTAGCTTTGTTTAATTAATACTTTGTTCTGCTCCTTAAGAGTATTTGTTTGGCCTCCACTTTGGTGAAGATATTCTTTGGCCCACAACCAGTCTGGGGAGCAGCCAGAGTGCCAGATGGCTTAGCTACATCTCAGTTCAATGGCATAACATAATTTTTGTTGTTGTTTATTTTACTGCTTTTATTTCAATTAATGTTTGCATTTTCTATTTTCAAGAATAAGGATTTGCAGAATCAGGTATCACACATCTAATAGGGAGCCTGTCATATTGTATATGGAATATGTGGTGGGTCTGCACTGTGATAAGTAAAATACCATGCACTATACACTCATGAACAAATTTGTGATGAATGTTGAATCTACAAGTCACAAAACTTCAGAAAAATCATGCTCAAATGTGGGTAAGTATTCTCCACATTATTTTAAATGTAGGCATATGAAAAACGTGGCTGTAGGGTGTCTGTGTGTGTGTGTGTGTGTGTGTGTGTGTGTGTGTGTGTGTGTGTGTGTGTGTGTGTGTGTGTGTGTGTGTAAATAAAATGGTTGAACTTACTGTAAATCAAGTGATAACAGAAGCAAACAAATACGTTTTTAATTTTATATATATATATATTTTTTTTTAATTTCTATCTTGGAACACTTAACTTCATTTTTTAGTCATGTGATTTCCTTTACTCTTATGATTTTTTTAGTCATATGATTTTTCCTTGTCACTTTTTAGATAGTATTAAACTGATGCATTCCATGTTGTTGCTAGATTTGCTTGAGGTAGCTGTGTATGATGAAAGTTCATTGTTTGTTAAACTTGCAAGAGTAAATTTGCATTGACTTCAGCAATTTCAGAGTGGTTTTTTGTTTACAAATATATATATATATATGTGTGTGTGTGTGTGTGTGTGTGTGTGTGTGTGTGTGTGTGTGTGTGTGTGTGTGCTCGTGTGGCAGCTTTGCTATATATTTTTAATGCACACGTGTGTAGTTTCTGTTTTACCAGTTGTTTACTTTTTTGTGAATACAGTTAAATTATATTGATTGATAATATACATGCAGTAGTAATAAATGCTTGATGATCTGCATAGAATGGTTATAAACAAAATATCTTGCACTGTGACTCTGATAAATATTACCCTGGCATCCCTTTATCAGTGATTAGGACTATATATATTTTTTATTTTTATTTATCCTTTGTTGACCAGGTTAGTCCCAGTAGGCTAGTTACCTCTTTTCAGGGGAGACCCGAGGTAGTATTTGTAGTACTAGGGAAAATTTGGCCTGGGCATTAGAGAACATCTTACTCTTTTTGATAGGTGCCATGGGATCTTTTACATCCACCTGAGCTGCCACCAACTCAAGCAGATGGGACCTCGGTTTAATGCCTCATCTGAAGGATGATACACTCATGAGTGCAACACCCCACCTTATGCTGTAGTGTCAGCTGTCTGTTTATCTGGTGTGGGAATAGAACCCACAATCTTCTGCATCAAAGGTGAGTATGCTGCATGGTGCACTCCTGACCCTTTCAATATATATATATATATATATATATATATATATATATATATATATATATATATATATATATATATATATGGGTTTAGGACTTTTGTGAAAATACTCAAAAGTCAACATCGGTTTGGTCAACAGAAACAGATGGTCACATGGTGCAGGAGCAACCAAATGAATCGAAAACCCAAGAAGGTTTACCAAAAAACAAGAATAGTTTCAATAAAAATGTATTTAATTCATTAAGTGCTTCCATCCCTTCACTTCTAGGACTTAATCAGAATGAAATAACATTCAAGAAACTTCTATGTAAATACATTCCTAACTAATTAATCAATTAGTCTGCCTATGGATATCTTAAAGGTATATAACCCAACTTCACATAAAAATACATTCAATGCAAATACATACAAATATGAAACAGTAATAAATAATGGAAAATGTGAAAAATACATTTACTTTCAACTGTTTAAAGATATATGCTTATACTTTTAAAAAAATTAACTTGTTTTAAAATTAAACGTTTATATTTTATAATTTAGCTGTACAGAGTTTTAAAACTGGTTGAATTGTTATGTGATTGTTCAAACCAAGGGTTGTAAAAGCATTTAATTTAAGGGAAAAATTGACAGAACCCTTTGGAAGAGAATATATGAGCATGTATATGATATTAAGAACAAAAATGTTAATGCTATTTTTAAACACACATTAATTGCTTTTTTTTGCAGTGAATTAAAGTTTGGTATTTTGGAACAGGTAGAAATCAACCCTAGGGGAGGGGATTGGGAGAGTAGGCCAGAGTATAAAGGACTGCTATGGCAGTTTAAATTGTCTTAAAGTGGTGTCTCTTATATGAAAGGCAATGCAGTTTCAAACTGTCTGCATTGCCAAATTGCATGTTAATGAATCATTTATTGACAGACAATCACACTTCCATGTTAACGGCTGACAAGTAAATATTAAATATCTATCTATCTATCTTTCTGTCTATCTATCTAGATAGACATGGTCTGGGGAGCACTAAAGAAAGTATTAAAGTAGAAAAGAGATTAAGTGAATCTATAAACAATAAGGAACAACAACAAAATGTAACACTTATTTAGTTATATATGGCTTGAGAATCCATGTACCTGTAATGTTCTGACTTATCTTCTAGTCACATGTGTACAAACTTAACTAGCACGTCAAACAGCTTATGCCAGACGATCCCTGCATAGCTGGGTTGTTTTAACATATGTGAATGAAAGGCCTCCATAACAATACCACATTAAGTACATCTTTGATACTAGAAACACAGTTTCTTTTTCTTAGATTTGGATGCAACAGCGATTTAAGTCCACTTATACTTTTCTTCTTGCTATTTTGAAATTTATGTTGGAATATGTTCATTATTCCTGACAACGCTCTGATCTTGCATGGGGCTATTTTTATTTTGTCTGTCCCATGCAAAAATTCCTAAGGACACTTCCTCTGTCATAATAGTTTCAAATTCTCAAATTGTTCTGTACAAGCTTTGCCAGAAGGCTTAAATGTTATTTAGCCAGGTGTTTACCTTTCTAAGTACTCTGGCTATTTCTTACCCTGGGTACTTTGGGTATACTCTTTCTACCACTGCTCACAGTTATATTTTATATGACAGCATAATAATCTACCAATTATAACTCCTTCAGTGTTTTATTTCACATTCAGTTTCATAGTGAATTTTACTACACACGTTTCTATTTTTCTTTTGTCAATGACTGTACCTCCTTTTTTATTGGCATCCTTCTTTTGTTTTATTGCTTAATACCTTTGCTGCTCAGCAGTGCTCGGAATGCACATAGTTGATAACTATAGATGTGATTGGTTTACTCTTGTTAATAACTACAGATGTGATTGGTTTACTCTTCTTATTATATATGTTACTTATACCACACTGAACAGTATCCACTATGCTGTTTAATTTCATAATTTCTTAACTTTGCTACCCAAACATTGTATGTCTTGGATATTTTAGTATATAATATTAGTGCAACTTCATCTGAGTGCTTAGCCGTAAACGTGTCATAAATACAAGTGATATTATCATGAGTTACCACCTCAGACAAACGTTGGTGTCTAATCTTTCATATGACTATGCTGTTTATGTTAGCTAGTGATATTGCTGAGGGGTCCTTAGTGCAACCCTTTGTGTCAGGGGTCAAATAAAGAAACACCGGAAGCAGAGCATTTAGTCAGCTCTGAAGTTTCTACAGAACTGGTGCTACGGCACACAGGGAGACTTCATATTTTCATCAGTGGTGACCCAGGTTTGACTAGGAACTGGGAATATCAAAAAGCCAGGCTGGGGAATAAGGGAAGTGACTGAATGGTGGCTGGTTTTCATACCTCAGGGGTTTCATTCTTATACTGACCGGCAGCTCTTGATGGAGGCCAGGAGCTTGCATATGCAGGTATTAAATGAGAGAGAAGGGACAGAAGTATATCTGTAGCAGATACCATGTGCATAATTCAGTGCATTAACATACCTTACACCCTGAAACAACTACACATTGGGTGCAGGGTAGAAAGGTGAGTATAGTGGATAGACAACACTGAAAGTAGGCTTAGCCATGCAGTGTAATAGCTTTCTTGACTGGCCTTGATGAAGAATAAAATAGTCCATGAGTAAGCCCTTGAGGTCTGATTGCTGCAAGGAGAGCACAAAAATGCATTATAAAAACAAAACAAAAAAATTCTGTTCAATGTCTGAGGAGATACTGTAAAGACCTGAATCATTGTGGGCCTTCCCCGTGTAACTGTATTGAATAAAGAGTACATCAGCCCCTTCTGTCATCTTGCAAGAGGTGACCTCTCTGTCCTTCTAATCATCAGTACTTCTCTTATTTACCATCGTGTTAAGCAATATATAGATATAGTGATAATAAAAGCTTGTGTGTTTCCTTTTATCGTCTGCCCACTTGTTATGTTCCAATATATTGGTTGCCATTAACTGTTTCCTTTGCACATTTTTATTGTCATGTTCATATACACAGCCTCACTGCTGCTAGAGTGAAATACCTAATGCATATCTTAAAGTGCAGTAATAATTGCTACTGGTGAAGAACCACTAAGGGATAGCATTAAGGAAAAAAGGAACAGATGATACGAGTATCAAAATGGATGAAAACAACATCCATCTAGTCGCTTATTGTAACTTGCATATAAAAGCAGGATACAGAATTAGGCCTGCTTGACAGTAATTGTGCAACCAAGACAATATTTTGCAAGCAGAAAATCAAAGTGAATTTGCATTCATTTGTTAATTCATTCAACTGTTTACCAAGGTAAATTGGTTTGTTTGAGGCCTGGGAACTAAGGACGGGTGGCACTATGCCAGGGTAGTCCTGTGGCTAGGCTTGTAAAGGCCCCAGGGCCATTAGCTTAGTACACACCTATGAACCTATGAACCAACCATATTCTGGTCTATGGGACAACAAATTCAATATTCTAAACAGATTGCTACATTACAGTTGTGTTACTAGGTATGATGAATCAGTTCAAGATACATTTCAAAATCAGAAATATTTCATATGGAGAGCTCAGCTGTAAGTAGTACTGGTTTTGAAATGCAGTAAAAGAACTACATACACGGGGTCATTTTAAGAAATGCTCATTCAGATAAAGTACAATAAAATAATGTAATCTTCAAATACTACTTCAAATGCAGCTTAATAATAAGTCATCCACTTAAGTCAAATAATTAAAATAAATAATAATAGTCAAATAAAATGGCAATCGGTGTGCACACTGTCCAGTGACTGGTTTTACATTCTGTTACGCCATTACAAAATTCCTGTTTTCTGTAATATAAATATCACACAACATCAAACGTTCATAAATATCACAGAGAAGAGAGAGAATGAGTAAATATACTAAAGCATAATCCTGTTTATATAACATAATGACATCCTTCCTTTCATTTATTCCAGTCATAACTAAAGCAGTCATTCTTACTGAATTCCTGAGAGGAATATCAAATCATGTTGGGAATAAAATGTTATTTATTTGACATCTTTCTTGAGCCTGTTTAAAGCAATTCTAATTGCTGGCTCTTAAGTATAACATATACATAAAACAGAAAACAAATCTTCAGAACTGCAGCTATTAGTGGTATCAAGATGTAATGCTGTGCATTGAAGTATGGTATAATTTATTCCCTAATTGTTGACAAGTTCTATGTGACTTTCTGTTTTCTTAAAAAGCAGTAATTTGCTGGCCTCTATTTTAAGCAAAGAATATATTCAGTACATAGCCACCTAGAGGTGGTGAGAACATTTAGAGTCATATATGCTTTCAAATATGGAGAAAAGCAATTTTTAAGCCAACAATGTAACGCCATAGCTAAAGATCTGACAAGTACATTAAACTGTTAACGTCATCTGTAGCCTTTCTTCCACTGTACTATTGAAACTATGCAGAACAATACAAAGGAATGACTAATTGCAATGTCATTTTATTTATTAGCCTTACTTCTTCCAGTTCTTTACTGAATAAATCATTTCAGTTGCTTTTTTTATCACCTTTTTCGTCAAATGTTCTTTCTCCTTTTAAAACATATTATTAACAAAACACTTGCAATTCCATTTGCTCACATTATTAAGACACTTTCACCAAACAAAGTCAAATGTATCATGATAGTGCTTTTACTTTTCATACAATCTAGATGAGGTATTTTGTAGGTCAAACATTCACACTTTGGCTTGTGTAGAGCTAAGTATAAAAAAACACATAACATTGCTTTATTACCCAATAGATTTAAATAAAATTGCTTAAAATTGCTGAAAGTTAATCAGTGAATTATATCATCTCTATCAAACAAGCGCACATACACACACACATGCGCACACACGCGCACACATGCACACACACACACACACACACACACACACACACACACACACACACACACACACACACACACATTCATATACCCATTGTGTAGCAGTTGAAAAATTTCAAAGTAGAGAAAGAAGGGAAAGACATCAAAATATTCACACTGACGACATGCTCATACTGCATACCATCAATGTTTATGAAAATATCTCCTTACCAAAACTAGTTCACTGGCTTTAAATATACTGTATTTAAAATACAATTTGGAAAACACCAGTCCTTCACTAAACTTTACTCATTCAAAGACTATATGGAGTGGACTGGGAAAATAAGTACTCGCAACATAATTGCTTCCAAGCTTGAAACATTGGTGATTTCATATTCAGCACTGCAATATTTGGGGTACTCAGCCTGTATTAATGATTTCATATTCAGTGCTGCAGTGTTTCAGGTACTCATTCTTTTGGTATGTGGACAGCTAGTGCTGTCAGGTCATTATGCACAGAACTGTTTATGTTTGATCCATTAAGACAACCATTTAAATAAACCACCTTTCATCTTTAGGACAGTGTAATCTATTTATAGTCCAACATGAGCATGGTAAATCTTAAATCCTTAAATGAGTTTTGCTCTAACACCATGCATACATACATGCATACACACATAGTTACATACAAATATTTCAGGCACAAACAATAATGCTCTTCTAGCCTGCTAATATACCAAAAGAGACATTCCCATAATGCTTCCAAGTTGTTCTTAAAATATCTAAACTAGTGTTTGCTTTAACATAATTTTATAGTCTATTCTGTGCATCAGCTACTGTCTCAGAGAACTAATTAGTATATCTCTCATTCCTATGTAATCTCTCTTGGTTTAATCTCCAGGTCTTTTGGGTTTTTACTAGTATGATGGGAACGGGCACCATTCCTAAGTCAGGGTATGATTACAGTTCATAAAATTAGTATTGTTTCAGTTTTAGATGTTAGTTAAGAGAACTGTTCTCACACCCACAATGTGCAAAGAATTGCCACCTTCTTTAATTCATATAGGGTTACATGCTTTGGTAGTATATCTAAGTATGATTGTTAATTGTTTGTTATTAGGCCCACTGCTCCTACTACTATTGGAACTGATTGAGTAGCTTTCTTCTTGTTTCTGTCATTAAATCCTAATATTTTATAACTTTGTGTCTGTACATAAGGCACTATAATCACTGGATGTAGTGATTTCAATGAGGATTGCTACTTTTGGCTTATTTCAGGAACTGCTATCTGTTTTTTTTCTCTCATCTGTTTTTTGAACTGTTGGTAATGGGTGATCCCATGTGATATAAACTTCATCATTATTATTAATTCTTTGTAGATCGTGTTTCCAATGCTTCTCAACTACTTCTATATTGAAGTGTTTACACAATCCCCAATGCAATACTCTTGTCACATTATTGTGTCTTTCAGTGTATAGGCCCTTTGTCATGAATGCATTAAACCCAGCAACAAGATGTGGGACCGTTTCCAATTCTGTTTTTACAGAACTTGCATTTGACTGCTTCTCCATATGTTCAATGGACTTTGCAAGCCAATGTGTATAAGTCACTGTTCTGGGCCTCCATTATTAACATTTCATCTTTTGTTTTTAATTCACCTCTGCTTAACCATTCCTGCATCAAATCTTGGTCAGCAAAAGTTGATTCCAGGATATCTCTGTAGTTGCCACTATATTTATGAATTGTCCATGTTTTCTTCTTCTCATCTTATCCTTATATTCTTTCTTTTGTATTTTAGCACATTCCGTCAATGTCTGATTTTTGTCTACTTCTGGTTTGATTTCCTGTTTAACACGGAAATGCTTCTGGTAAGCCAAGCAAAGATGTCATCTTAGACTTCTTATCCTCGTGTTTTAAAACTTCACTATGTTTGGAGTTGGTGAGGTCAGCAGATATGTATGCAATGCAACAGTTGTGATCTACACATGTAATCAATTTCGAGGAGGCCAATACCTCTTTCAGAATGAGGAATATACAGTCTTAGTATATACTGAATTGTATATATCATTTGATTAGCAAGAAGCATTTTTTTTTGTTTTCCTGTCCATCTGATGCAGTACATTTTGGGACCAGTCAATCACCCCAAAACTGTAAGTTAGAAAAGGAGCAGCAAACTGGTTTATAGCTTGAACTTTATTCTTAGAGGCCAAGGCAGTTTTCAGTATTAGTTTTAGTCATCTGAAATATTCTTTACTGAGTTTTATTCTCATTTGTTCATGTTTTATTGCTGATCCTTCATCTATTCTCAAATACTTACACACTCCCACCTACTCTTTTGCACATTTATCAAGACCAAATGTCTTATATAATATGAGAAAGTTTTAACCATTTGTATGTGGGCTTTCAACTCCTTATTTAATTAACTATACAGGTTAAGTCATCTACAAAACGTAAATGAGATGTCTTTAAACAGGTCCCCTTCAGAAGCTCCAGTTTTCAGAAAGTAAATTCATATGGTCAAGACTATATATCAACTTTCTGAAAACTCAGAGCTTTGGAATGGAGATCACAGTACAGTATGGATCAGAGAATCTACCCTTTTCACCACTGTAGTGCAAGCTCTGAGTTGGGATATATAATATGCAGGGGTGTGGGGTGTGCAGGTGGGCTTGCTCCCTGCAAAAAAAAAAAAATAGAAAATAAAAAAAAAGAAAAGGTAGATTTTTGTTGTTTTCTGAAGTTCAAGTTTTTGGAAAGTTGATCATATGGTCTCAGCCATGTTAATTTCGACTTTATGAAAACTTGAGCTTCTGAATGGGATCCCTTTAAACAAGGGTGGCCTCTGGGAGCCAAATTGTATCCATAGCCTAATTTAAGTAAACAGCTTAATGGTTTAAGGGTAAGGCAAAACAACAGTGGTGGTAGGAAATCCCCCTGGAATATCAACCTTTGAATTTTTATTCCTGGGATAATAATTTGTGCTTTATCATAGCTTAAGTACAAAGTGATTTACCACTGTTTCATGGTCACTATAATGTAATTGATAAATGCTGGGTATATCTTATGCATCTGTAAGCTTTTCTTTATCCATGAATGTGAGATGCTGTCAAATGTAATCCATCCATGCAATACTTAGATGCTTCCCCTTTTTATAATTCTGCATTATAGCTTTATTTGGCAACAAATGATCCTTTGTTCCTTATGATGTTCTTTTGTTACCCTTTTGTTCTGTTGCCATGATTGAGTTTTATTTAAATAAATATAAAATCTGTCTGCATCAATTCTTGTATATAACTTGTATATTTTTGGGAGGCAAGTTATTGGTCTATAGTTTTTAGGATGGTTTGCAAGTTCACTCATAAGAAGGAGTATCAGTTTACCTGTTGTTAACCAGGCTGGTTTCTGCTTCAGATGTGCAAATAAGTAATTCTTACTGAGGACTCTATGTAAAGATATTAAGATATTAATACCTTTAGCCTGAAGTTAGGTACTGCCTCAGAGCCATGTTTTTTCCACTTAGGAGCTTTTCTTAGTTTTGTTTCAATTTATCTGACTGTTACTTCATCCCACTTTATATCCCCTACATTTGAACTCCTTTAACTGTGGTGGTGGTGGTGCTGCGGTAGCATTGTCGCCTCACAGTAAGACATTGTCCTGTTCGATTCTCAGCTAGAGTGTCTTCTGTGTGGAGACATGCGTGAATGGGTGTACCTTCGTTGAAGGTTGTGCATCAGGGCTGGCAACTTGGCACGTAAAAATCTACTGCCAATCATTAGCTGACCAAAGTTCCGCTGTGGCGACCCCTAACTGGGAAAAGCTGAAAGACACAACAACAAGTGTTTCTTTTAGTTTTTCTATCCATTCAGCATTTTTGTTGTTTCGCAGGGTCTTCATAAATATTTCTCCAACATGTATCTATTTTTTCTTTATTCATTATTTCGTAATTTTCCTTTATATTTATCTGCATATCTTCCAAGTTTTTCTGCCTGTGCTAATATTTTTGCTTTATTTGCAATAGTCTGTTTTGATACAGTATGTTGCTTTTACTGCACCTATCTTTCTAAGTATTTGATTTGTTGATCCGTTCCCGCTTCTATATTCTTCTAACAGTGCCACTTCTTGTTTTAATTGCTTTATAGTTTTCTTTAATCAGTGTTTCCATGGTGGCATTTTATTTCTTCCCTTTCATTCCCTTATTGCTCTTTTTTTTGTGGTAAGACTTATCTGTTATTAATCTACCTGCACAGTAAAATACCCTATTTACTTCTGTTACATCACATGAATTTCTCTTAATAGTATCAATTACTGTGTTCATCTGTTTTATCAGATGTCTAACATTTTGTGGCTTATTTACTTTCTGTAATCTGTTTCTTTCATCTGTCCAAATATTGTCTAGCCATCTCTTTAAATCAAGCAGCTCTTCCCTTAGATAATTTTCTTCTAAACCGAGAGTACATTCATTACTCTCCTGTGGCATTCTACAGAAAGTTCCAGAACATCTGCCTGGCTGTGACATATGGTCTTCAGATGTATACTGCCTATTCTGCTGCTTCTTCATATGGGAACTCATTGGCCCTTCACTTCACAACAGTACTTGCTTCAAAGTTGCCACTGTTTTATTCTCCTTCCCTTGATGTGCAACTTCAACTGAACTTTTGTACCAGTTTCCTACAGAAAGCTCCAGAGCATCATTATGTGACATTGTCTTCAGATGCCTCTTGTTTCTTCTTAGTTTGGGAACTCATTGTTCCATCATGCTTTGACATTACTTGTGTTGGATTTTCTACACTAAATCCTTCTCAGATAATTCATAACTTCAGTTTCTATTTCTTTAACTTCTCCATTACTAAATCTCTTTTGTACTTTTCCCCCTTTGTTTTATTTTTTATATTGTGAAATTTTCCATATCCAATATTTCTCTTGAAATATCTTTGGTGTTGCTTTTTTTGTATTTATTAATTTTGCTTTTTCCTTTGCATAAGTATTGCACTATAAGATCTCTTTTTCTTTCACAAGTCCGTATTTCTTCTTTAGATGCCTCCTGCTCCAAAACAAGCATGTTCACAATAAGTATCCAGGTTGTCCTTAAACATAGCTAAACTATATATAAATAGGTAAATAACTCAGGCAAGCGTCGACAGAGTGAGAAATAACATCCAATGTGTAAAAAATCCAAGCAATCCGGTCTTCTAAAACAGATAAATCAGTTTATTGCACAGATGAACCACGATAAGCGCTTTCACTAACTAGTAGCTTCTTCAGATCACAAATAGGAAGCACAATAGCCATGTGCTTTAAATATCTGCATGTTAATTAATCAACCAACTTTTAAAACAGAAGCGCCATAACACAAAACTTGAAAACTAAATATATAAACATAATATCATTGACATCTAAAATAGACAATAGTATAGCTAAACTATAGTTTGCTTTAATCTAATTGGTAGTCTTTTCCTTTTCATTACAGGATGATCTGATTGGACACTCAGGCCCATTTTTAGTGGAGGCCCGGGGAGAAAAGCTCCATCAGAGTTACAAAAAAATTACAAAAATTACAAAATAATTTACAGAGAAAAAAGAATCAGTTCTTAACAGTAGAAATAAGGTTTTAGAATCATCCAGTAGGTATTACAGTCAAGGCAGAAGTTAATACAATTTAATTTCTGCACGACTGTTATACAATAACAGGTTGCATTTACATATACAGCAATATACAACTTTCATTTACAAAGGTTCATAGGTAGGTAGTAGGCTATCGACCCAAGGGCCCACGTAAGCCTAGCCAACAAGGTTACCTGGCTTACGCCACCCAAGAAAGTTATTTTCCTGTGCCCCTGTTGAGCAGAGACACAGAAGTGATCCCTGGGGTCTATTTCCTATTTCCCATCCACTTATCAAGATTTTTCTTGAAGAGTGCTAATGAAGAACTTTGCTTGACATAGATGGGCAGCCTGTTCCAGAGTATGGGAAGTATCTGGGACAGGAATCTATCCCTCCAGCATGTCCTGATTATTGTGGTGACAAGGTTTAGGTTCCTAGAGCATGTAGCTCGGAGGGATTGGGATTTCTTTAGGTGTAGCATGTCCAACAGCTTTGGGTTTGACATGGCTTTGATGAAAAGCAACGTACATATATGTAGGATTTATTTACATTTACAGGATAAGGTCAGACAGCTATAAAGTTATGGGTTTGTGATACTCTAGAGATCTGAGAGAAAGAAAGACAGAGTCAGTCAGGTCTGAAAAAGAACAGGACTGGAGGAGGCTAGGTGCTGTCTCCCAAATCTCCTATGCTCACTTTTTGAGGGATGTATCAGTATAATATTTTTCCTGTGCCCAAATGATCAGGTTCTTTTGCAGATATGGCCTTACTATAGCACATGTAATTATTTTACCCATTTTCAAGTCATCTGCATACAGACTGTAAAACACCTCAGATAAAAAAGATAGATCTAAAAGATACATCCTAAACTCATATGGACATAGGACTGAGCTCTGTCAGACACCCTGAATTTAACATATAATTTCACCTGTCCAATTTCTGCTTGATACCTGCCATGTCCTGCTTGTAAGTCATGCAGTTGTCCAAGGTATCTAGATTACATCAATACCTAATTGTTACAATTTACTGATCAATGTTTTGTGAATGATGATATCAAAGGCTGATGTTAGGTCTATATAAGTTAACTCATAGCACAAACTTTCATTTATAGCTGCTATTTAATTATTCTAGAGCATCATGGTACTGGTGGTTATCAGTCTATTTTCAACTTATGCATGATGATATACGGCTGCAACTTCCAACTTTTCAAATTCTGACAATAGTTTATCCAAAATAACCTTTTCTGTTATTTTCCACAACAAGGAAGTAAACATATGGATCTATATGACTCTAGATGTGTCATAGTCCCTTTTCCTTAAAGATGAAATTAACAAGTGCATGTCTCCAATCTCAAGGAATCTCCCAATTCTTATATGACCTAGTCAATAACAGATGTAATGGTAAGTTCATGCTGAAGTGTTCTCAGGTCATTATAGCTAATTCTGTCTCCTCCCTGTGCTTTGCTTAGGTCCTATATGCATAGTTCTTTCCCAACATAATCAAATTTAATTTAGGTATCTGAAGTTACCTGGATGTTTCTAACACAATTTATCATCACCCCTTTTTCGTATTGTATTGCATTTCAGCTGAAACAGCAATTTGGAGAATTAAACCTTGGTAGGGATACATCTGCATGGACAATCTCATTCAAAGGATTTTGTATGGGATGCATATATATAACAAATATAAGCTCCCAGTGTTCCAATGCCATAACTGTTGTGCATTCCTAACAGGTTTTGGCTATCTGTTAATGTACTCATCAGCATGAATATTATTCAGCAATATCCACAAAGTTTTAAAATGAGGATGTCATAAGTTAGAAGATTACTAAAGTAGCATTATTAATAATGATTTATAGTGATAATAGCTAATTTGTTTGATAAGTTATCAGAATTCTCTTTTAAATAATATTTTTTTGTCAAATGATAAAGTAAGGTAAATAAACCAAACAGTAAGTTAAAGCCTTGCTAAAACACAGTATGTAACACTGAAAATAAAAACATTTCATTATCATCCTTGCACAAATAAATGCATATAAAACATAAAATAGCATGCAAAATATAATAAGTACAGTGAACCCTTGGGAAGAAGGCCAGTGCTCATTACAGTAAGTATTCAAATAACTGAGATACAGAGCTGTATTCATAGTCATGTATGAATACATTAGGCCCATCTGAGCTGCCTGCAAATAAGTACAGCTAAGCCACAATTCACAGAGGTCAGTTATGTTGATGCACAATGACCGCAAATATACATAAGCAAATTAACTCATAATGAGATGTAAATGAGAAATTATATAAATGGCATATGTTAATGAAGTATTCTTTTGGCCACTTCCATTTGATGGTCAAATTTCCATACCATCTGCTAATTCATTGTAAAAAACAGAGTCGCTCCTATTACATGCCATGAACATGCTCTTAGCTTAGCTGTTTCCACTGCTGACCCCGTATAAACTATTTAAGTTGTTCTTTCTCTGTCTTAATTGCGTTATCTGTATCATTACCACACATGAAATTCCATACTCATACACAAAATCATTATACAACGATGGATACATGCCAACCTAATAATTATACACATAATGGAGAGTCCAAACATGTAAAGCTGTTCTGAAGTAATGTTTGCACTATCATGAATATATTCACATCCATCCTTTTATTAGTCTCTGTGACTTCCCTCCTCAGTGGCAAATGCTTACTAGAAGAAAAATGAACACGCACAATATTTTCAGATGCACCCCCCTACACTGAGCATAATTTCCCTTAAGAGTACATAGAGAGTGCACAATCCAGTCCTGGGGCTGAGCTTTTTCTCCAGGCAACGCATAAGACTCCCCGCTGACAACTATAGAGCTGAGTCCTTAGCCAGGTGTTCCAAGCCAACTCCTCCACCACCACCTCTGTGAAATCAGTGCTCTCAGTGTCCCTGTTCAAAGTAGCTGTGTCATACACTGCCTTTGAGATTTGATTTTCACACACACATATCCACCTGGGAAAGGTTGTCACAGCTTACCCACCCTGCCACCTCCACTCAGACTATAAGGTAGATTGGCTGCCACCAGAATACCTGAAACCAGTTACTTTAAGGGTCTTAGAGTACCCAATTACACTTAGTAAAATTAATACTTATACAAATGGCAGTGTTTAACAAATAAGCAAGACTTTCAGGAATGTGGAACCACAATGCCACTAAATAAATACAAGTACTCAGAAAGGTTAAATATTTTCCAAAAGGCCAGCCATAATGAAAGGTTTAGATATATTTAATAATAAATAATAAAAAAGCATGGCAATACTGAATATATATTTACAATAAACACCAGAGTTTCAATCAAAGGAAATATAAAAAAACAACATAGAAGGAAAGACTCAGACAGATACAGAAAAAACCCAACATTTAGCTAATCTCACTATATTTATTTCTTAACTGACTGAAGAATTACTGCTTCCTAGTTACTTACAAAAGCAAGGCAAGATGAAAGTGGATTAGTGTCTTGTCAGGTCCAAAAATAGAGTGCACTCCTCACATCTCTCAGTAGTATTTAAATACAATATCAGTGCTGGCTACAGAATGACATCACATCTGGTCACCTGACTCTGGTTTCCAGACTACCCTTCCACTCGAAACTGAGTCAGGATCTGGCACTGATGTGTCACAATACACACACAGAACTTTAGCTAAGGTTTATTACAGCATCTGGAAACTGTAAAACAATTCCAACCCTTCCACCCTTCCTGCAGAAACTAACAAGCCATTCTCTGGTACCCCAGGGTAGCATTTAGTTCACCACCAAGGACAATAGAGCAGGATCCACACTGAGGCTTTTCAAAGACAATGCATATCTGGCTGCATTCAGACCTGTGAGATAAAATCTTTATGGCCTAAACCAAGTGATTTAATTTCAGACTATTTTCTTAAGGTTAGCTGGGCTGAGCTTGACCCTTTCTCTTCTTGTATTCTCTGTTAAAATATATGCATTTCATCATTTACAACAATACAATCTGACTTACATGTATATTTCTTTCCTATCCAGCAGGACCCACTGTTGATGCATTTTTTAACACAACCAACTTTACAAATACATTTTTAACACAAGCATCTGCACAAATCACTGACGTATAATTCTTTAATAAACTCCAGCTAGCTATGCTCTCATATATTACACATGCACTGCCCTACTCCCCCTGGCACAGTTGGCACTACCTCATGTCATCACAGCTTCTACCTAATCATAATACTGTCAATTCTCATTTATCAGTGAAACTCAGGAATCTCCCAGTAAAGACACATGTTGAACAAACAAAACATCCTTGCCACTTCAGTACTTCTGATTTGAATCACTACATTTTTATCATGGATTCACAATTACCAAAGTAAATGATCACTGATCACTATTCATTTCCACTGCTGATGTTATGACTTCCCATTTACAAATGACAACTTTCCAGTATTCACTAAAACCATTGCAATATGGCCATCATATTAATAAAATAAACATTTCTTGAAGTGACTTCAATAATCTTAGCTCATTTTGAATTGTTTCATAACAATTTCCATTATTGCTATTATTGTTTTTACTTTAAAAAGTCTGTGGTTTCCTAAATGATTTGCCACATAACTTGAATAATCCCAAGGTGTTAGTGGTGCTGTTAATCTTACTTATATAGGGTCCTTTGCATGTTTTGTATGCAGATGTGGCCCTTTTATCTTTATCTTTCTGAATTGTTGCAATACACACGTGCATATGGCACCTTATGCCTCGTAATTGGTCTTGGCTAAACACTTATCCTCAAATATTTTATGTTTTTACCATAAATAGGTTTGTTTATCATCATGCCTACATAGTTTCTTAGTCAGCATGAATGATCTTCTCTGACCATATTTGCATATACATATAGCGCTGCTCTTAGTGGATTATTGCTACAAACATCCGAAAACCAGAAGTGTGAATACCAGCCACTGGCTCACAAATTTACTATCAGGAAGTTGTTATTAGCGGCATCTCACATGAGAATATTATTTTGCTTGGGCATAAGTACATTATTTGAAGTCAACCATTCTTATAGCTAAGCTTATCAAGATAGCTCCACAAGTACACAAACTTGATTGTAGCCCATAAAAATATCTGAGAAAATTTTCACACAGTTTGAACTTGTCTAATGAAGGAATACTGCCTTTTATGAGGAATTTGTTGCTGTATTCATCCGATGTTTGGTAATGAAAAATGTATCCCAAGTGTATGCTGTACAAAATTAGATAATAGTTTTCAGCTGAGTCATTTAGAATAGCTATACTAAGTATGATGTTATAAAATTTACAGTCATTCCCATTTGTAATAACAAAGAACACTTTAAAATTAAAAAAAAAAAACACCAAACAGGTTGAATGGACTTACAAACCTGCAAAATGGAAAACACATTATGCTACTGAGTCTTTCTCACATAGTGTGTAGTTGGTGATATTAAATTACCCATAACTGCTATCTTATGGAGTGTAAGTCAGGCATTATATAAAAGCATAAAATGTTGCTTTATTCATTTTAAATAAGGTATATTTTTGTATGAGTTATTACAAATTGCTACCTAGTCTTGATAAGTATTTATTTATTTTAATTATGATAACCAGTAATGTGAAATATGGGTGTTAGACTAATAAGTAGAATTTGATATTGAATTACAACGAAATGAGAGGAAATGTTTCTTTATCAGGTAACTCAGACATAAAGCAACCAAGTTAAATGTGGAATTATCAGCTCTAAAAACAAGTTTAAAAATGACTATCCTGTTTGGTTTAAGTTCTGGAATGGTGTATTTTTAAGGTATTAATGACCCCTTATCTCTGCATTTGAGATTAATTTATTATTTGTCTATGATCTGATATAAGTAAAGATCTTTTAGCATGGGAAACTGAGAGAGTCTTAAAGGGTCATTGTTTATTGAAGTCTTAGCATTATCAGTGATTGGTTGTAATCACTTGAAATCTATTCAACAGATCATGCATTTTTTAAAGAGTATCAAGTTATTAATAACTCAATGTATGGAGGGGTTTAGAAAATACATGATTTATTATCAATAAAACCAATTAATTTGGCTGAAATATCTAGGTAATTTAAGAAAGATCTGATAATTTTCATACAAAGAGGGACAGTACTGAATTTTACAGTAAAATATCCACAACTGTTAAAGATTAAACTACTCTTAGAATTGCACATAACATTGCGTATTTTAAGCCTGTTGTGTTTAAGATCTGTAAGAATATTCAGACTAATTTGGGAATTACCCCAAAAGACCATTCAAATTAGTTATATTTGCTAATTTAAAGAGGCCAAATACAATATGCAATATTGATTTACTGCAGAAGCAAAAGGGCTTAGGAAAATGTATTTATTTTACCAGTAGATGAATAACAAAGAGTACTATATTTGAGTTTATTCCAGTTCTCTTGGCTGGCTTTAATTCCTTCTAGAGCTAAATTACAATTTATGCAAATAAAAGAGTGGGTATCAGGTTTATATTTGACACATAGGTATATAGGTTCATTGAATAAAATGTTAATGTTGGCCACCAGAGGTTCATAATATTATTGGTGCCCATAGTATGTAATATAGTTGATTTTTCAAGATCTAATTTATAATTTGATGGTATAGTTCAATCATCAATAATCTCCAAAAAATAAAGAATAGCTTTTATTGGATTTTTTCAATGTATAAAGTGATAGCGACTGTGAAGGAATTAATATTGGTGCAAATCTTACATAATTTTATGTTTGTTAGTTTATGGCCCTGAACGATTTTTAAAAAATAATTTTTCTAAAGATAGATTAAAGAGATATGGTGACAAAGGACATTCTTGTTTAATAAGTGTTGAGGTTTCTGTAGGAGATGATAACTTTCTATATATGGCAAAAACAAGTAGAACACAAATTGTACAAAACTGAAATAGCTTGAATAACACTATCACCATCACTGTCATGAAATATGACCATTTTCAATACTGTAAAAGGGAAAGTAACTTATATTTGACAAACATTTTTACTACCATCAAGACAGGAAGCTGCATTTTGATTTCTAAATTTTGCATTATGATATAAAATCAACTCCAACTTAATTTTATTGTCGTATATCTGTTTTAATTCCATGAAACTTAACTGGAATTTTAAAATAACCATTTCAGCTACTAAATATTTTAGGAGACTTGGGGATAGCTTATATTTAAACTTATTGTAGAAAGAAGCATAATAATCATCTGGACTTGGAGTTTTCCCTATTTAAGGCCTGAGATTGCATCTCAAATTTTCTCAAGAGATATGTTTGTATTTAAGTTGGGGATCAAGTGATCTGACAGTGTATTTGGAGTGGATGTGGTTAAATTATTTTCTTTGCCAGCTATATTGACATGTGAGTTCTGAAAAATAAATTCCTTTATAAGTACAATGACAAAACTGAGTTGATATCTTGTGATTGTATTACGAAAATACCACTATCTATAACTGAAGATATATTATTGGAATAATAACTTAGTTTAAGTAAACTAGCCAGCACATATTGTAATTAACATAGAGACTGATTTGAAGCATGAAATAATTTCAGTTTATACTGAATAGCTGTTAAAGAATTACATTTTTCTGGGTCAATGCAATGACAAAGTTCACAAACAAGTTTATACACATACACACACACACACACACACACACACACACACATATATATATATATATATATATATATATATATATATATATATATATATAAAACAGGTATGCCACTTTGTTAATCAAAATGCCTTTGAATATAAATTTAAAAAGTAACCAATCTAACAATGAATGGAATAAAACTATATCGATGCTTTGCAAGTTGGAATCAAACTAATGATTTATTTGTTTATTGTTTATAATTATTTATACTAACTCTAATTCTGCAATATACTTCTCTTTAAAACTATGGAATAAGTCTTTAATGTGAAACTGATTCTATCTTTAATAAGAAAGTTATCTTAAGGTAAATGAATGAATCATTGTAGAATGACCTCGGTTCCCAGTTATATATAGTATGAATTTTTGAAAAGCATTAGAAAGAAGAAACATGTAATCTTGACCTTGGTTGATGTGATGAAGGGAAAAAAGTGAATTCCTTACCCGATGGATATACAAGGTACTAAGTATCCTTGTTTATCAAATGGTGAGCCCAAGGTCAACTTCCAGTCCTCCTAAAATTAAGTTATGATTATTTTTAACAACACATTTTATTAATTTTAAAACAAAGATTGTACAGAATTATTTAAAGATAAATATAACAAAAACAGAACTATTTACAGATTTCCAGAACAAAATCAAACATAGAAAACTGAATCATATTTTTTTTAAGTAAATCACTTAATTTTCACCAAAATCTAAACTGGTGAGTAATATTAAAAGTTTTCATTTTGGAAGCTGACAATTTGTTTTTAAAGACATTTTTGCTAAATTAATGGATTCAGTGGAAGAAACAGTAGTTTTACATTTCCAATTCTTTGTGACTATTTTTCTTGCTATAGCTAAAAAAGACCAAAGGAGAGTCAACTACACCCTAGGAACAGAATCCAGAATTGGAGCATTAAATAACATCAAGGAGTTAGAATCAATGCAATTATCTGTCCACAAAGCTCAGGCAAAATTTCTAAATTCAATCCAAAAGGAGTTACTATTTTACAATCCAATATCATATGAAACCAGTCTGCATTATATACTTCATTACACCTCCAACAATTAATTTTCCCATAGTTATATACTAAAGCTGCTTTATGTGGAGTTAAAAAAGTTCTGTGAAGAAATCTCCATGCATCTATTTTCCAATTAAAAAAGAGTAGATTTTCCATCAGATTTAAGAATTAAGCATTTATCTTCATCATAAAAGGCCTTCTCATTAATCTTAGTTGAGTAATTTCAAGATAATGAATCTGTGGAACCAAGCTTTTCCCTTATTATTTTATATGTTCTTGATATATATGATTTATTCTTATTTGAGTTATTATTGATTCTGAAAAAAAAACTCAAATATCTTTGGAATGTGTTTTGTTTGAAAATCCATGGAGATTTTGATATCACTAACATATTTTTTGCAAGATTGTATACTCAACCAATTATTATTTTCTAAACAGTGTCTTGCAAGAAGATGATCTGTATTATGTGATTTATTTCCGATTAAGAATTGATGCCAAAAGTTTAAATTTGCATGTCTAAGATCTAGCAGTTTGTTTATATTAAAAGTTGCCAAACAACCCACAGTATTTGATATAGGGAACAATAAGAACAATAAATCTTTAACTATGCAATTAGAATTCATGAATCTTTTAAAATTTAAAAGGATATTATCAGTGAAGGAACAGGAATAGTATTTTTTTTCTTTCCATTTAAGCATAAGTCTTTCAAGATCCAGTAAAATGTATTAATTCCAAATTTAAAGATTCTACAACATAGCTGTTACTATTTATTAATCTTTCATGAATGGATTTCCAAGTGGATTGGTGAGAGGAATTTAACCATAGAGATTCTGAATTGAGAATTATGGATTTGGCATATAATTCAACATTTGGAAAACTTAATCTGCCTTCTTGCTGACTTTTAAAGTGCCAATCAAAGGGTATTCTTGGTTTATTAAGTAACCAGAAAAAAATAAAAAAAAGAGATTATTTAGAGTTTATTGGGGAACCAGAGAAAATTAATAAGAGTAATATTTAATTTCTTGATTTTTTTAGGCGGGAGAATAATTAGTGGTTGTAGATAGAAAAGTACTTTTGGCAAGATTATCTTTTTTATTAAAGCAAGTCTATCTTCCATTGTAAAAAATGTTCCAATTAATAAATATTTTAGTAACAATGTCTATTAAATTACTATAATTTACTGATATTGAGTCTTTTACAGTAGATTTAATTATAATTCCAAGATAATTAATTTGTGAATTGTCCCAAATACAAATCTTATAGTTTCTTAAATAATTATTAACTTTTTTGTTAATAAGTAAAGTTTCTATTTTATCAGGGTTAAACATTAAACCTGACACTTTTTCAAAGTAATTAATAGACTTAGTTAAATCTCCTATTGATGCTTCAACATCACCACTTGTTATTAAAATGTCATCTGCAAATAACTGAATTTTACAGAAACAAGTTTCATCTTTCGAGAATCCCTGAATTTTGCTATTAGATCTAATAAAGTTTGTGAAAGTTTCAATTACTTGAGCACATGATAGAGATGACAAGGACAACCCTGTTTTGTACATTTTAATATTTTGAAAGATCTAGAAAGAAAAGAGCCAATTTTAATAAAAAGAGAATGAGTTACTATATAGATTAGTTAAAAGATGTATAAAATCTAGGGAAAATTCATATTGTTTAGGTTCTTTGAACAAATAATTCCAACTAATAGAATCAAAAGCCTTAATTATATCTAGACTTATTACAGTTAGTTCTTTTTTGTTTTTATTAGCCAGATCTATTAATTATTAAGCCTAATTATGTTATCCTGAACCTTTCTATGCAGTATACATAAAACCAGTCTGATCATCATTTATTAATCCTGGTATAATAAGGTTCAATGTTTTTGCAAGAATATACATAAATATTTTATAATCAAAATTAATAATGAAATAGGATGGTAAGAAGAACATACATTAGAATATTTATTTGGTTTCAGGATAGTAGATATCATCATTTATTAATCCTGGCATAAAAAGTTCACTCGTTTTGCAAGAATAGACATAAATATTTCATAATCAGCATTAATAATGAAATAAGATGGTAAGAAGAACATAAGTTAGGATATTTATTTGGTTTCAATATAGAAGATCTCAAAGAATATTTCCAGGAGGGGGGATGGTTGACATATGTTTAACTTGTTCAAAAACTTTTAACAGGATATTTAAAATATTCTCTGGGAATAATTTGTTTAGTTCTGGGATTATATTATCAAGACCAGGGTCTTTATTTGGTTTAAGATTATTCATTTGATATTTTCACTACTTAAAAGAGAATGACTTATCAATTTTGGATATTTGTTCTTTTATTAATTTAAACCTTATATTGTCTTTCAAAAAGTCATTGGTTATGTTGTTGATTTCTAAGTCTATCTCTTTGTTATTAATTTCTTAATAATATTTCCTAAAGCATTCTTGTATGTCTTAAATCAGTCACTTTTTTATTTTATCACCTTGTTTGGAAATTATTTCTTTAATATGATTAGTATTTATGTTTTCCTTAGATCTAACAGCCAACATGTGTAATCTTTTTGGGTTTATTGAGTAAGTTTGTAATTGATATTACATGACAAATTACATCAAGATATTTCTGATTTAATATTTTCAACTCAGCATTTGCAGAGTTATCATAAAGTTTTAAATTTATGTATATTAGACTGCAAAGACATCAACTCCTTATCCCACTCTTTTTTTTTTTTTACATATGCAATAAACCATTGGCTGTTTTAATATCCTGGCCGTGTTTTGGACTATACTTTTATTTGGTTCACTATGTTACTATCAATACCTCTAGTACTTGGAACATACATTTAACATCTAACTTCTGTACAGGAACCATTCTTTTATGATTATATTTTTTTAAGTTTAACATCTAACTTCTGTAGAGGAAACATTATTTTATTATTATATTTTAAGTATCGTACTTACAAATTTGCTTATAGTACTTTTTGTTGCCATATTCTGAAATGTGCAGATCAAGGTTTTGCATTCATCATACCAATGGTGCTTGAAATTATTTAAAAGTCAGTTTAGTATAAAATAAAATTACATATTTAACTAACAAATGCAGAACATTTCAAATCTACTCATTAATATTGTTTTCCAATAATTAGCAAAGTAACTCTGAGTAATTAAGGCAACATATGTGTGCGGATTCAGGTGTTCTAATCTTCTCCTCTAAACTGTTTCATATACCACAGAAGACAGCAACTTATATTAAAGTATACATACAGTAATTAATATATATGCTGTTATATGCAAATTAATATCTATATAGAAGTCAAATAAATATATTTCTGTCAGAGCAAGTTTATAATCACTGTTAATAGTTTCCATTCAAATGCCTATAAAATTCATGTAGTATAAAAAACAATTTTATAGCAATCAGTCTGCACAGGTGTGAAAAATATTTTATCCCATATAAGATATGCTAAATTCCTGCATACTTGTTTTTATTTGCATTTTAGTAATGAAGTGTTCCCTGTGTTTAACCTTACAGTTTTGTTGCATTGCACAGCTCTTCTGGGCATCACATTCAGTGTTAGATTTCACAATTACATTTCAAGGAAAGCATTGGGACAACTGTATACTAAAGTAAATGCCAAAAGGTTGTGGGGGTATTTAGTTTTTGTCTAGCAAAGACGTTAATGGTTTGTACTTGCATAAATGAAATTTGGATATGAAACAATATATTAGGTCACTGACAATAATGAATCAGTTAAGGAAAGTAACATTTTAAAATATCAGGACTTACAATGCCAAGTCCTGAAATGCTTAGACTAAATAATCAAAATCCAGTCTGACAGTGTGTAAATATTTGTGTGTACATTATAACAGGTAGTATGTTACAGAACTAGAGAAACTGTAGAGAAAATTCCATTACCGTAGTAGGTACTTCTTTGTTTATCAGAAGTATTATACATAGCAGTAACTGTCTAGTTCATTTTTATTAAAGTTTTATTACCTTTTTCAGCTTTTTCATAACACATTAAAACCAGTAATATTGTTTAAAACAAGCATTTTCATCACTATAAATGACATATTCCTCTGTACTGAGATGATCTGCTCCACGAGTATGTTATATTTACACTGTATTTATATAAAGAATACAACTTTCACTGAACTATAATCAGGATAACCACAAGATGCCACTAAACATAAATTTGTACCAGGTGTCTTTAAGTCTACAGATGTCTTCTTTTTCTTCTTCCCACTGCATTCTTCTTTCCTTTTCTTCTTTTCGTTATTACACTTTTTAAATGATAATGAACATAAAACTCACACGCATATGTTTTCAAATTAACTAAATTCATTTTAAATGTTCTATTTTTATGTTTCTGCTGCTCATTTTAACATTCTGAAAGTTCACTTCATGCAAATGAGGGGTAAAGTTCAAAATGCATTTCCTGCAGCACAGGTAGCTTGAACATAAAGTCTACACTGTTATAAGTTGAAAAGCAGCTTGAGGTATGTGAAAAAATGTTTTAAAGCAATTTGACTAACACTAGGTGGGAAAAGGGACTGAAAAGAAGCAGTTGCTATAAAAAACAGTCAACATCATCCCTAATTATTTGAATAAGAGTCCAAGTAATGAACAAACAACGCACAAGTTACACCTAGTAAAATAAAGTAAAATATTATATATAAATGATTTTCATGTAGTGAAAACCACTCAACACAACAGTCACTGCTCATAGATAAAGTGCATCAC
This sequence comes from Protopterus annectens, assembly GCF_019279795.1. Classification (NCBI taxonomy): domain Eukaryota; kingdom Metazoa; phylum Chordata; order Ceratodontiformes; family Protopteridae; genus Protopterus; species Protopterus annectens. The sequence continues at coordinate 167,544,938 of NC_056731.1, read as the reverse complement.
ATACAACCATATTCACCAGATAGAATAACCAAAAATAAAAAAAAAGATAAAACAATAAAAAAAGATAATAAACTTGACATTATGTACAGAAAATATAAATAAATTAAGTGTATTAGTTAAACATGTTAATATACAACCCCCACATACACATTACTCTCTATCTTTGAAAATAATGTTAAAATTAAAATAAAATAATAAAGGGGCTTATAAGTAATACTAATAATACACACACACACACACACACACACACACACACACACACATATATATATATATATATATATATATATATATATATATATGTATATGGGTCTATGTTTCTTTATCAAAATTTCACAAACAAGAAACATTGAGACCCATTAAAGCAAAAGTGTACTACATCGAAAGTGCACTTTCTCAAAAGCTGGTTCTCTGAACCGCAGAAAAAAAAAAAGCTACTTTAAACAGTATTTTACAGAGGGGTTTGCCCTCCTGCACCCTCCTTAATTAAATATACTAACTCTGAGATCACACTACAGTGGGGAAAAGGATATATTTCCTTATCCCCACTGTAATATGCTTCGGAGAACCTGCTTTAGCGAAAATGCACTTTCAGTTTAGTGCACTTTCACTTAAATGGGTTTGATCTTCTGGTTGCCAAGAAAGTGTGTTTTTGACAATCAGAAGTAGACCTATATATATATATATATATATATATATATATATATATATATATGGCCACACCCCTCAAGTTATGACTATTGATGGTAAACAAGATTGGAAATAATAGTGCAAAAGTGCCTTGTCTATCTGAACATAGAAGGAGCTAGAAGTGGGCTAATACACTTAGAGATAATAAACCCCTTACCTGTGTATTCATTTGCTTGCAATGCCTTAGAACAAAACTTCCTTCTAATTGAAATAACCACAGCACACATTTTTGTTGAACTACCCAAAGCAAGCTCATATATATTTATGTGTGTGTAAGTGTGTGTGTGTGTGTGTGTGTGTGTGTGTGTGTGTGTATATATATATATATATATATATATATATATATATGTGTGTGTGTGTGTGTGTGTGTGTGTGTGTGTGTGTGTGTGTGTGTGTGTGTGTGTGTGTGTGTGTGTGTGTGTGTGTGTGTGTGTGTGTGTGTGTGTGTGTGTGTGGGTGTGTGTGTGTGTGTGTATATATATATATATATATATATATATATATATATATATATATAGATAGATAGATATAGATATAGATATATATATTAAAGTAGGAGGCACATATGTTTGTGTACTTTTTGTATGAAAAAATATTAATTTTCTTATTATAAAATAAATGGAAAATGTCTCTTTTAGAGATGACATGTAAGCCATGCAGGTCCCAAGACGATACAATTACATCTACAGATATTGCAATGTACTAAATCTGTGATATGTGCTCCCATGTTGAGTGGAATACCTTTGGGTCAGGCAACCTCTCCACTATTAGAAGGAATGAGTGCAGCATTCCAATTAAGCCAAAACAGAGGGATGGTCAATACGGACAATGATCTTATTCAAGATAATAATATTTCTACTAGAATACCTCTGAGGCTTATTGGAGACCTTGTTCTGAAGGATTGGCTAGCAGCTCTAGTAAATTTCAAGGAAAAAACAGTGACTTCAGCAACAATGGAACCGGCTGGAGGTAATACACTGACATTAAAATTTTCGTTATTTGATCAGAAACTGCTGAAGCACAAAAAATTGTACTTGTAAATAGAATATTTTAGTGAATGTATTCAGTTGCAAATAGTCCTGAAAGGCCTCTGTTTCCATCAGTACCCAATGGGACTAGTACCAGACTGTAACTTTCATAAAGAATTGGTACAGATATTTAACAAACAAGGCTTGGATTTACTTAATGTTTGACCACTATTGCAAAATGGCTAATGAGATAGCGAGGGAAGTATATATGTTGGATGATGAAATCTGAACCCACAGAGACTTTGAAAGATACATATATGAATATCACAGAAGATTTCAAAATATGGACCAACATATGTTAAAATTAGAAACAACTAAACTTAAAAAACTAGAACGTGGTTGTCTTCAGTATGAGAATGGGACGGCTTTTCCACGCCCACCACCATCTCAAACTTGGAATCCTCAGAGAAACACCCATGTCATGAATATTAATCAATTTGAAGGAGGACATGACATTCCTGGCAACACTTCTATAGAAGAAATATATGGAGAAAGAAACAACAAAACATGGGGAAATAATGAACTTAGTTGAAACAAAAGAATTAGAAACCAATACCAATTATCCAATAACAGCAATAATCAACAATTCATGAACACTGAAATACAACAGCAAGGGCCACGTGATGGACACCAGGGACAGAATAATACCAATATGAGGAATCAGGGTTTTCATACCAACAACAGAAGAAAAACAATCGTCGGAAGGTGCACAACAAGAGATGGAGGTAATATGTACTCCTAATTCTAACATAGAACAAAACTGTGTTATCATCAAAAACACGTATAGTGACTTCACTATCTATAACTATTCTTCTTTTGGTGTAACGCCAGAACTTGTAGATATGTTAGCTAGAGGAATGACTTTTATACCAGACCAAGGAATGGACATTGCTAAGGCCATATTAGACCTGAAGTCTTTTGTAAGAAAACTGAATTTGAACTTAATTATGGGGGGTGGCGACATGGAACCTAACCAGTTCAAAACTGCTAGTACATTCAACCCACCCCTGTATCCCTTGCTTGAGTTATTTGAGAAAGTATGTGAACTGGACTTTCGTGCAGTACACGACAAAAACAAAAACAAAAACCCTAAGAGAAATATGAGCAAGGAAGATTGGGGAATTATGAATTTGGATTGGGCTGTACAGATAAGGGTAATGAAACCAGACAAGGGTGGGAGATTGGTCTTTATGGACATAGATGACTATGAAAACAGGGTTGAACAAATTTTGGAAACTGATGCGCATGATTGTGTAACACTGAATGAGTATAATATAGCCATGCAACGTGTTAGAGTATATATGAATGACTTGTTCATAGAAGGGAGGATAGATGTAAATTTGTACAATTATATTAGCATTTTGACACCACTAACTGTGGGGATATTTGGAGTGCCCAAAGTGCATAAAAACTTGCAAAATCCCCCACTCAGACCAAAAGTCGATGGAAGAAATTTGATAACATATACAAGTGCAAAGGTTGTAGATAACATTTTGAAGAAATATGTTGTGACAACAGAAAACTAGATCCGTAGGGATTCCTGGTCATTTCTGGAAAAAATCAATGAGCTGGAATAGCATGGGCAATATAATTTCCTTACAATTGTCATTAAAGATCTGTACACATCTATCCCTCAAGCTGAAGGGATAGAATGGGTATCAGTGATGCTGAGGAGGAAAGTGGCTTCCTGTAAGGAAATTGACTTAGTCACCAAACTATTAGATATAATATTGGCTAACAATTACAGTTTAGTCAAAAATAAATATTATAAACAAAAATCGGGTGCTGCTATGGGATCACCATATGGGGCAAGTTTTTCTAATCTTGTGATGGCCTACTGGGAAAATGAATATATTTTTTCCAAACAACAAATATCAGACAGTATATACTTTTTCACACAATATTTGGATGACATTTTCCTGATAATTAAAGATGATATATCAAAGGCAAAGGAGTTAGTAAACTATTTTAACAATACAACATTTTTTTTACAATTTACATTTACTCTTCATAACCAGGAAATAGCTTATTTAGATGTATATTTAAGAAAAAAAAATAACTAAAGGAAAATTTTGCAAAAATATATAGAAAGAAAAGATATTCTAATACCTTTTTGCACTATTCAAGCATGCATCCTCACCACCAAAAAAGATCAGTAGTGAAAGGGCAGCCTGTGAGAGCTGCAAGAATGGTATCTATTCAATCTGAATTTATGGATGAGTGTTACAATTCGAGATAAATGTTCCTGAAATGAGCATACACACCAACACTGTTAGATGAAATAATAGAAGAAGTTAAAACCAAAGGAATGAACGGTTATTATAATCCAATTTTGAACAGGGAGGGCATCTCTGAAAATTTACAGGGTGAAACCAAAGATATTAATATCATCACCGAAAGAAACATTAATTATTGTACCGAGTTCATATTAACCTTTTGCCCTGAGACTTATAATATTAGAAAAATCTTGAATAAAAATTGGAATTTATTAAAAGAGGTTGAAAATTTGGTTAGAACGGTAGGGACCAACCCAAAAATAATTTACAGGAAAGGTATGAGTTTCAAGAATTTATTAGAAAAAGCAAAAAAAACATTAAACATAGGAATCCTGGAACTTTTAAGTGTGGCAGTTGCACATATTGCAAATACATAGAAGAAGGTAAAAGTGTGGAAGTCAATGGTAGAATGTTAAATAATAACAAGAAATATAATAGTAACTCTAAAATGGTGGTTTACCTTGCTAAATGCCAACAGTGTCCATCCTTCTATGTTGGAAAAACTGAACCTAAATTCAGAGATCGAATTTATGAACGCATGTACAGCATCAGTAGGAATAAGGTAGACAAAGCACTAGCAAAACATGTGAACATGAATCCCAAACATACTTTTAAGTTCAGAGTAAAAGAACAAGTATTAGCAGAACCAAGAGGGAGACTTTTAACCATATCATTTTAATATATAGAGTTGTTATGGCAGATTAGGTTGAATGCATATTTTACCCCAGGCCTCAATGATATGTGTTCAATTTATTGTTCATTGAAACTTAGAAATTTGAGAAGAGAGTAATTTATAAGAATATTTGTAGTGTGAGTATGTTTTAAGTTTGATGTCTCTGTTCTTTATTTTCAAATATTTGAATGAAGAGGATCACAAGTGAATGTAAATGATGGTTGCTTTACGAAAGTATTTTAACATTCATGTTATTGTAAAAGGAGGGGTATTTAAAAAGGGTAGTTTTTGTATGTATTTTATCTGAAGAAGTTCACATTAAAAAACTGAACGAAAAGTGCTTCAAGTAAATCTATTTTATTTTATTTTATAGTTACTCCGAGTAGTTCGATTCTTGCCTGTACAGCGTTTTTTCTATACTAGTTTGTTTTGTAAGTTTATTTAGTTTGTTTTTCATGGAAACTATCTAACATTGGATAGCATGCTAAGACTTTAATAGCTGTATCATTTTGAAAGTAGTTCAACAAACTAGCAAGCTATATATGAAGGAAATTTCATAGTAGCAATGAGGGTAGCAATTCCAAATCAGCTGATCCTATTGTCTTCTATAGTAACTATCTGAAAAAAAGAAAACATGAATAGAACAAAACTAAAACAGCATGCCCCCAAAAAGGAACTCCTACAAACTAATTGTTTTTACAACAGCACTCCATAGATTTGCAATAACTAAAATCACACCCACTGATCTACTTTGCTGTATAATAAACTGTATAACATTACCTCTGATTTGTAGATTAAGAGGTGAAAAAGTGAAGAGGGCCATATAGGAGGCTAGCAAATTAACATTGATAGGTGCATCGCAGTCCAAAACCCAATAACATCATACTCTGTAACTCAAAGAAGTTTAAAGAAAATTGTAATATCAGTTTTTTAAAAGTGACTAGTTATTAACTTATTTAGAACATTTGACAGAGAAACTCATTTAAAATTATTGAAAGTATGGCATCTGGAAGTCAAATCTTTACCAGGGGCAATAGTCTGGTAAAATTCTAATAAGAAGCCCATGGCTAGAAGTGTACAAGCTTTACGGCTATAACCTTAGATCTGATGACAAATATCCAATTTATATTTTCCAAGATGCTAACTTAACTTATTTAAGATATTCAGGCAGGGTCTTTACTGGGAAACAGCAGACACCCCTTATATCCTTCTGTTTACGGCTAAGATAGACAAAATGAGTAGTGGGGAAACAGAGGCAGGTAGAATTCCTCAATGCCTAATGGAGTCTTACATTCAAATTCTTGAAAGTGAGCATCCCCACTTGAATTAGGGATGTGAAGTAATTGTTGGCTGATAATATAAATCATTAGCTCAGAAACTTCCATAAGGATATAATTCCTGTCCCTTCCATGAAGACATTTAGTGGAGAATTCACAGGTCCTACCATAACCAGTATTAAGAAACTGTGGATTCTTTGAAAGAGAGGTCAGCTTGAACATGGTTAACTCTGTGGCATTGCAAAGTTCACCCAACTCTAGTTTTGAAATTTAGAAAACAAAGGTACACTGTTATATTCCAGATCACTAAGATAAGAGCTAGTGCTGTAAGGAGGGCCAGAACCATGACGTTATGTTACATATGCATAACTTAAAGTTTTAAAACAGCATTAGGCAACTATTGCAGAATTGCAGTCTCTAAGACTGATGGACACCATTCAAGCACCATAATTGGAGTAAGTCTAAATAAGCCAGTTTGAAGAAGACATGCTAACTACAATCAAGCATGCAAGACACATATTCATATTCACACTAAGGTCTTCATTTGTTATCGCCTCTTCTAGGATGGTTAAGTAATGAGGAATTCTCATCCACAGCCTTGAGAGTCTTGCCAGTTTATAATATTTGAGGGAAAATAGAACTGCAGTGTTGTTTGCCAAAATGCCATAGCTTTAATCGACTGGAAGAAACAAATGTTTTTATAAGAAACCTTTAGATTTTTTGTTGCCCTCCAGATTTTAAATCACATTATCACATTCAAAATCCTATTTATGATGAGAAGCTTGTCATTTCAATGATGAAGTCATTATATTCTGCATTTGAAGAGCCACGACTGCTCCACTCATACCTTTTAGCCACAAAGATAAGATTTATTCATTAAAAAGGCATTTCCTGAAAAGTTTAGTCTTCTTCTCAATATCCATCAACATCAAACAACATGAATAAGTTTTATAAATACTATATAGTTGGCACTAAATGTATGGATAAATTGGGTTGACACTCCTAAGAGACTATAAAGGACTGTCCCTACAATAAATAATAGGCTGCAATAGTTGATGTGTGAATTCATCCATCCACCTTCAGCCCCTTTTTCCCATTTTGCACATGGGGTCGGGGTGTCACTTCAACAGTGACAATCATCTCGAGCCAAGGTTTACACCGCCAGGTGGCTAGACCTGCCATGGTAGTTCTTCTGTACCACTCACACACACCTATGGCCAATTTAGAGTGTCCAATCTATTTACTGTCTGTCTTTGGAATGAAAGCCTTTAACTACATAACAATCAGACTATAGAAAAAATAGGGGTAGAGTACAGTAAATCATGAATAAGAATTAATGTAGAGGTACACATTTCATTAAGCACGTGCACCTTTGAAAAATATGTCCTGTCAACTCCCTGTGCAACTCTGGCTCAAATCCCAGAAGTTTTTATTGTTAAAGTGGCAGTGGTTTCCCCAAACATTATTCAAATATCTCTAAGGAAAATCTGTTAAAGCATAATAGATATAAGTAACAATAGAGAATATAGCAAGCATATAGATAGTTCTTTATAGATCTGGGTGGCGACTGGTCTTTGTTTCAAATGTTTCATTTGAATCTGTTGCAAGAAAAAGATACAGAACTTGGATAAGTCATTCCAACTCTGAAACCATATTATATGAAAGTCTGAATCTTGAATACCATGATAAATAATATGGTTTTCAATGCTTTGTGCATATTTGCAGTAATTCTTACATTACAATCCTGCCAGATAATTGTTCTTTTATTTTTGGCTGCTAACAAAACACAAAAGACATCTACTGCACTAAGACATACAAGACAAATCAATCTTGCAGGACAGAATGTAGAGCTCTGTGTATTATAACTATTACATGAAAGTGCTTTGTTAGGACCAGTCACTTGATTAAAGATTTCTTGTAGTGCCAGTAAAATCAAGGCTGCCGTAAGAGTGGGTTTCATCTAGATCCCTGACAATTGTATTTAATTTCTTTTAACAACCTTCTAACTAATGAGAGAATGGTAGCTTTCAGATATTTAATGAGACTGTTCAGATGGCTTACATTAGGTAGTATGTTGTTATGACATTCCTTTAAAGATGCAACCCCCTTTTTTTATACTTTTGGAAATTAGCTTACAGAATCTGCGGTTAGTTTTTAATGTCCTTTAGCCCGGCTTGTAAATTAAATACTGACGTACATAAGTGGGCTAGTTCTTTCTTCCATGCCGCCACTGTTAACTGTACTAGACTTATAGGATAACTGTGTGCACTCTGAGCTGAACTCTCCCATGATGCACTAGAATCTAGATTTCTATATTGCAAAATACTGTCATAATTTAGATTTAAGTTACTTTCCCTGTCAGTGTTGACACTATTTGGCACTTTTCCAGAGCATGAACAGAAGGTATTAGTTTTTGTATTATTTTATTATCGGGAGAATAGAATGGAAACTTAAATGATTCAATTATTTTGTGTTTATGTATGTCAGTAATTTTTTTAAGCTTTTTATTTTTCACCATATTTTGTTAGCTGGCAAAATGGTTGTCATTAAATAGGTTAATTGTTTCCTTCAAATTGCTGCCATGTCCCATAGGTTCAATGGTTCATAGGTGGTTACTAGCTATCAACCCCAAGGCCATTTCAAGTCTAGCTGTTTAAACCTGATATGATACTAGATAGTAACATCTATTCCCAGGATTTAATGTCTAACCCTATGATTTATCTAGCAAAGGTTACCCATGTCCAGGAGAGAAGCAGGGGCAATCCCCGCCAGAAATTTATGATTTCCCATGCAGTCGTCACGATTGTGCTTAAACAGGGACATAGAGGTGCTTTGCTTGACATGAATTGGAAGCCTGATCCAGAGGACTGGCAACATCTGAGAAATGTATCTGTCTCTCCAGCAGGTCCTATTTATGTCATAAGCTAGACTAAAGTCTTTGGAGAGGGTGACTCTAGTCCCATTTGACTTACAGATGTGGAGCATTTCCAATCGGTTTGGAACAGAGATAGACCTAAAAGCCAGACATAAGTCACATATAAGGAGTCTATATGCCACTGAGTACAGTGACAGCGTTTTCAGCCTGTCCGTATAGGACATGTGCTGGAGGCCTTGAATTTTCTTAGTTAAGAATCTCTGAGGTCTCTCAAGCTGCTACAGGTGTTTGGAACAGTACATGCAAAAGGGAGCATTTTACTCAATAATAGGTCTGATGAGGGACGAGCACAGGAGAGCTATAACCTCTTTTGCTCTTGAGGTGATTCCTTGACTAATCAGATGAGCAACATAGAATGCCTTCCTCATGACAGTAGACGTATGGTGGTCAAAGTTGAAATCACAGTCAACTTGTGTCCAAAGTCCCTCACTACTGAACTGATACATAGGGTATTATTATTTATCTTGTAAGTCAGCAGGGACATTGTTTTTGCTGAAGGGAATGGTGATGTGTTCAGTTTGAGCCCATGACTTTGACACCAGTCATTTGTCTGTGTAAACCCTTTTTGAAGAACTCTAACATCATTAGAGAATTCAATGATTGCACCTAATTTGCAGTTGCCTGTAAACTTGGTAAGGCACAGTTCCTTCGTATTGACCTGGACTTCTGTGAAGTATATGCCAAACAGGAAAGGACCCAGAAGTGACCCTTGAGGGGCTCCATTGGTGATAGATCTGCTGGAAGAGGTGAAGTCTCCTACCTTGATAGAGTGTGAATGGTCAGTGAGCAACCCACCTGACCACATAGGGGTTGATATTCAACTGGGTAAGCTTGTCAATGAAGCTCGAATGAGGGATTGTGTCAAAGGCCTTGGCCAGGTCAAGATATGTTGTGTGCACAGCTTTACCTTTGTCTGTGTTTTTGGTCACTTTTTCAAAGAAATCCACTAGGTTTAGTAGGCATGACTTTCTCTTGACAAAGCCGATCTAGGATGAATCAAGGATTTCAAAGTCACCTATATCCTTATTTATGAGGTCCATGATGATTCGTTCCATGGCCTTGCAAATGAGGCTGGTTAAACTTATGGGTCTATAGTTCGATTGTCAATTGTAGACCCACCCATGTGGAGGGGGATGATAGTTGCTGTTTTCCATTCAGTGGGGACAAAGCTAGTTTGTAGGCTGTGGTTGAATAGGGTGCCTAATGAAGTGACTAGTTCATGTTCTAAAATATTAAGAATGCAGCCCAAGATGCCACCTGGTCCCATAGATGCCATGTTCTTGGCCTTGAAGAGAGCATTGATGACTTGTTCATTGGAGATGCAGGGTGGAGATGATGCAGGCATGGTTTGTGGTATGGTTGGGGGAAAATGGGGGGGTGAAGTTTTCACCAAACATTTCTGCTAGCAAATTTGCAATTACCTCTGGGTCAGTGTAAGAGGTACCATACACTGATAGTTGTACACACATCAGGGTTTTACCTTTTAGGTTGCAGATGTAGTTAATGAATGCCTTATGATCATCCTTGGCTGCACTTGCTAGATTTTTCCTCATAGCTGACCTTTGAGGGTTTTACAAGTTTCGTTATTTGCTTGTTTAGGGCACAAAGTATACTCTTCCAGTTTTGGGTTTTTATTTTTGTGTTTTTAGACAGTAGTTTATTTCTCTTATTGTACAATCTATTCATGCTAGACATCCACCAGGGTGATTTGTTTTTCCTTGAGGATCTTGTTTTTATCCTGCCAGGCACCACTGTGTCTATACATTTGTGTAGATGTTTATACAGGGTGTCGGTATATGCCTCACTATTGCCTGATAAGGCTAGAGCTTGGAAGTCATTTATAACATTCCTTAGAAGGGTATAGTTGGCTTTGGTGAAGTTTTTTAGCATGACTTCCCCTTTGGGGGTTCTGTTGTTATGGCTACCTCAAAGTTCACTGATTTATGGTTGTTGTATCTATTCTGCATCTGTTGCTGGAAACAAGGAGGGGAAATCAGTTTTCAAGCAGGTCACATCTAAATGGCTGTCTCACTCATTGCTTTTTAATACATGGCTAATTGTAAGTCTTTGCAGGAGTGAATTAGACCGCACTCTACCTGGGGCACAACAGGCATTTCTGCTTTCCTAAGGGACATGGGTGAGTATAATATCAGCATAGAGGCAGATACCTGGTCCTCCCTGCACACCATTTCCAGACACAATTCACTGGACTGGGTCAGAATTTTCTTGAACTATCTTATGCAGGGCTCCTGCAGCCCTCCACAGGGCATTAAGCCAACCACACATATTGCAAGCTTTGGGAATTTTTATCAGCAGTGACAACAGCAACAGTGATCCTAATACTTCCCTTATGATCATATGAAGAGCATCATACAATTGTGTCAGGTGTGTTAGGAATGTACCACAACAGTAATACAGCAATTGCTAGAATATGGTCACTTTTTCAGTAGTAATAGGATCACTGTTGAGTAGATATTCCCCTCCCACCATCCCCTCTTCCTCACCCACATCATATATACCTAATTCACTATGTAGGGTCTTAGGCTTATACATGTCCACATTCACCAGTGGGAGAACCAGATTATGAGTTTTCCAAGTCCAGAGGCAGGTCATGGGAGGCTTCCTCTGCCATTCTTTTACCCTTGATTTGGAGGTGGTATCAGGAAGTTTCTTGGTTTAGCCTTCTTGGGGAAAGACATGAAGATGGAGCTGATGCCATCTTGTTAATGATAATGTGCCAATGTCCCTAAGAAGGTGGCATCAGCCTAGCTGGAGGTAAATGTGTACAGGTCTTGAAGTCTGGCCAGATGTTGGGCTTGTGGCAGTGACAGAGATCATAACAGTGAAGACTGCAGCAGTAATTTGACATGAATATCTATTATTATAGGTTTCTAACACAGCTATACTTTTCTAAAACACAAGAATTGGCTTTTAGCTGCACCAAATTGGCTAGCAAATAACATATTCAAGTCAAATAATAAAAGCTACTTCCCTTTAGTAGAGTGGCTACCAATAATGCAAATAGTTTCTAGCCAAGAAGCTAGAGGAAAAAACTTGTACTTTAAATTAATTACTTTATTTTATTTCCATTTGTTGACAAGGAAAGTCCAATTGGGAAAAAAAAACTTTTAAGCAGAAGTCCGGAGGAAAAGGTGCCGCACAAAAATTATGCAATGTCATACATTAATAGTAAGAATAAAAGTCACATTGGATAACAAATGTGGTATAAACGCAGGATTAAACAAAACCTTTCATTAAAGTACATGAAGGTAATTCAAATCAAAAATGCCAGTCAATACCTACATTCAAAATTTTACTGTCAAAATGTTGTAATGTTTGCTTCTGAAATATGTTATTCATACTTAAAATATTTTCCAAGCTATGACTTGTCCTTTCATTCTCAGGTAACAAATTCCATAATTACAGAATCCTTTCAAAAAAACATGGATTTTTTTTCTGCTCAAAATGCATCAAAACCATAATTTCAGTATGGTAATCTCTCTCTCTCTCTCTCTACTTATGAGTTTAAGGGATTGTCAGCAACACTGAATATGGGTTCACAATCTAAAAAATTGTGTGAAGTTCATTAAGCAACACATTCAAAATGTTTAGAAATTACTATTGTATTTAATAATAATATCTTTGAAACTTGAGAGGGTAAACTATCAGGAAGGCATATGTTGGTAAACAGATACTGTCATGCTTATAGCAAAAAAAGTTAGTTTGTATAAAAAGGTCATCCCAGTTGTTGTGAAATACCTTTATTGTTTTATTTATATTCATCATCCAGTTTCACTTGATACATATTTTTTTCTTTGTGGAAAGACCAGGTAGAAGACAAGTTAGCACATCTGAATAAGAGTAATAGTTTCAGTGAAACAGACATGAACAAGATAAAGACAACTGGTATGATATGCATCCACTGTAAATTAACTGTCATTTGATCGAAAATTCTAAAATATCAACACCGGCAATGCTGCAAAAAGCACATTTTCTTTCTTTCTTTTTTTTTTTTTTTTTTTGCTGTGGGGGGCAAGTCCACTTGCATCCCTAGCTGTGAGGTCAAGTTTTAACACCCAAGAAGTTTATATGTGCTAACTCCGAAGTACCACAAGGATTTAAGAAAAGGGAATATAGAAAATAAAATCATAAAATTCCTCTCTTTTTTTCTCTGAGTCAAGTGAACCACATACATGGATGCAATCTGCAACTTAACAAGTGCTACTGGATTGAAACATTGACAACAGGAAACAAACAATCCTCTGGCTCAAAGTTTCTATACCCAACAAAACAGGATATCACATCTCATAGGTTTCCTAAAAAGTATGCTCAATATAAGAGAAAAAAATAAGAGTTTCATTAAATGTAAGTGCTTGTATCTATTGACGAGAAATACAGAGTGTTATATTCTATCATATTTACTCCCTTTGTTGCAGCAACCAGAAAGTACTACAAGGTCTAGCAGCAACGAAAGTCACCAACCAAGTGAGCAGCTCTTAAAACAAGAGAAGAGTTTTGTTTCGCCTCACACTGGGTTCTACCTGCAGAGTGGTGCATCTTCAGATGTACCACATTCTCCAGTCAGGTTAGTACACTTTGCAATACAATATATAATGTTACTGACCAATGCATGTTAATCATGTGCACTTCAGATATACTAAATGAGACATAATATCTCATTTTCATAGGCCTGACTGTATATGGTTTTGCCTCTAAAGGGAAGTGGCTGGCTTAAGGTCATGCAGAAGGTGGTGCTACTGGTAAATGAATTATGGTCTTTGGTTTAGGCTGCTGTGTTCGAACCTTACATATGATCTTCAGTTTTAGAAGCATGCCTCTTACATTTAGAGCAATCGTTTCTATTTCAGAGATGCTAAAACCAACACCTTTCACTACTCTTCTTCACATGTTTAAGAAGAGTCATTAAATCCATTCCTTCATATGACATCTTAGTATGTTCTATAGGTCTTATACCTCACTTCCTATACTGTTTTAACAAAAACTGAACTGTACATTCACACTGGGCAAAATAAGACGCCTGCTGGCCTTGATCCCAAACCTGTACCATCTATAACAATGTAAGTGACAAGCTCAAAAATAAAGTTATGTGGTTGAGACTGTGGATAGGCAAGGGGAAAAAAAGAGCAATGACTTCTTTTCATTTTACTTGTTCAGTGTATCAGAGTTGCAATTACGGTTTCAGGAGATTTAGAAACAATATAGATACTCCATTGTGTTTTAATGCAAACTTCATTACTGGAGAGCAGCTACTTTGTTAGCAGAATATCATGACCTTTGTAGTGCATTTGTACAATATGAAGAACTGTTATGCAAGTTACCAGGGCCGTTGCATTGCCAAATAAATGGGACTAAAAATACTTAAATCTTACAGTTACAGCTGCCTGGATCGATGCTTTATTCTACTGGTTTATGTGTCTTCAGTGATCTCTCCATTTAGTTGTTTCTTCTTTGTTCATGTTGATCTTGGACAGGGGCTTATAAATTTATGTTACTAGCCTGCTTATTTTTTATCAGTTTTGCTATATTCAGTCAATCATTCATTCATTTAAATTTTACTTATGTGATGTCTTTCAGATCAATTCTCCTTAGCAATCAGTAAAACAGGTGAAATATGGCAATTTGATTCATTTTGCAGCAACAACAAACTGGATGAATCACACTTGTCAAAGAAAGGTGCCCACCAAAACTACAGGTGACATGAAAAATACAAAATGCTTTTTTGCAAAGTGCAAGTCCCCATCCTGAAACACCATACTCCCACACAACCCTTTACTTATATAAACTTATTCTAAGGTTAAACAGCTGAGGAGAAAGAGAAACATCACAGAAGTGTGTGAAAATGATTGGCACTACTGCAATCTCAAAAGACAGTTGAATAATGTCAAAGGATTTGGGATTGATATGTTTGGGCAGCTGGGGATGGGGAATCTTTCAAGATGTTATCATTTGGGGAACAGTAGGACTCCCCAGTAAAAAAGTAATTGTAAAACAATAGCTCAGTTAAGAACCACAGGTATGTAGTTATCATATGAAAGCTTACTTAAAAAGACAGGTCTTTACATATTTCTGAACCCAGCAGCAACTTAATTTTGTTTTAATCATGTGGGAAGAGAATTTAAAAGAGTAGTAGCTGTAATGGCAAACTTTCTTAGCCTTCGCTATCTTCAGAAAACCCCCTTTTTGACATATTAAATATGTCTAACTTTGAGGGTGAGCCATAAAAATAGATGTTTTCGGAAATCAGAGCCCCCTCCAAACATGTAAGCCAGGTAGGTGACCCAATAGCTAAGCAGAAAAGATTAGAAAGATTTCAGATCAGAAATTATATCATCGATACATTGATCCTTTTTAGAAACTGTGTCACTGCAATCCATATGAGGTAGAGTCAAGCAGGTCACCGGAAGCTAGCCTTAAATAAAGGGACTTGTAGTAATTAAGTCTTGAGAGGAGAAGAAGATGTGCAAGGTAGTCACAATGTCATTGCTAGGCATGAGGTGTTTTACCCTGGCAATGTCCATCTTGTTATAGAATGGTCATTTAACCATAGCTGACTCCTGGTCCTTTATGACCAGGCATCCATTTAACCTCAGTCTTAGACCCTTCTCCATTAAAGCCGGAGATAGGTGTTCATTACAGGCTTTAAATGCAGGCTACTAAAGATGAGGAAAGCAGAGCTCTAGGCAATGACTGCACAATAAGTAAGTACTTAGCTTTTACAGGTTTGGTTCGAACCATTTAGTAGCGGTCTAATAAAAGAATTGTAAAATATGTATCTCACCAGCAACCATATATGTCAACTGTGGCAGAATTAAAAGGAAGGCAATGTTATGTACCATTAGTTCTTATAGTGCATCTTTGAATTACATGTCCCAGATGCAGCATACAGATGTTAAACAAATGTAAAGTTAAGACTGAGCCTTGTGAAATCTCACTATTCAAAGTAAATGATCTTCAAGATGTGATCCTAGAAACTTCTTTCTGGTGTTTTCTAGTTTAAAAGTATTCAAGACAGAACAGAACAGAAGAGAACTGCACTATTCATAATACAACTAGTTTTCAGGCAGTAAATTCATATCCTGTGATGTACTACACCAAAAGGAACTGAGAGATCTATCAGGAGTTCAGTAGAGGATTTTTTCTGATCTGTAGCTCAGGGACGTTAAACTAATTGGCTATTGGGTGAAAAGCTGAATGAGTCCTGACAAATTTCTAGATTTTCACAGACAAAATGCCTCTGAGGGGGGCAATCTTTTTCTCCCTGACTGACCTCAGCATAGTTTCTCTGAAGAATCATTCCATTCCAATGAACTGCTAGACACAAGGAGTATTTCAGACTATGAGGCAGTCTAGTTTACACAGTTATAGAAGAAGCATTAGTAAGACAAAAAGCCAGTGACGTAGATTGCAGCTGACAGAATATCTGCCTTAGTGCAACAGATCTGACTAGTACAGCTTAAAGTGATCCACATTTCTAAAAATCTTCTTTCCACATTCCCCAGTCTTCACTTCCTCCCAAATCATTGCTTATAGGAACCCATAGCATGTGGAACTTCTTTGTGTATACCCTAAAGGATATGGAGTGAGCATGTGCAAGAAGACGACCAAATAGAAATTACACTCACCAAACAGGTTATTGAGAAAGCATTATGAATGTATTGAAAATTTAAATAATATTAGACAGCATCTAATTTCAAAATTTCAACAGCAAAAGGAAAGAGAATGCATTTGTTATATTTTGTTTATAAGGTTTAGGGAAGCACTGTCAATGTTACAGTATAATCCAGTTCAGTGTGTGGGCCAGATTCCAAAACAATTTATACACAAGATAAAGAGTTGCGACAAGCTTGTGGGACCTTGCAAAACTGAAGCAATTCCAAAAGAAGGCTTGTACATGAGACGTAAGTGCTTAAGCCTTCAGCACTGTGTAAAACCCATTTGTAATGTTCCCAGATGATTCTCAGCCATGAAGTTTATAGCAGACATCAAAATGAATTTGTTTTGTGTGCCCAAATAACCTGGCATGAAATGCCAAAAGGCCAGAGTTAAAATGTTCGGTTATGGGATGTATAATGCACAATGTGCTTCAGCGCCATTATGCATTTACAGGTGGCACATAGCAGTTAATTATGTCCGTACAAAGTATAATAATGTGTTTTAGCAGATAATAAGCATTTTCAGGAAGTGAGCCATACACAACACAACAGTATAACAGTCTAATAACTGGATTCTGTTATTCAATACACCACCCACTTTTATATGCATTATTCATTCATTAAGTAACACAGAGCATGCAATGGGCATTATGTAGATAACTAACCCAGAAAGGGATGCCAGTCTATTCTGAAACACACACACACACACACACACACACACACACACACACACACACACACACACACACGCACACACGCACACGCACACACGCACACACACACACACACACACACACACACACACACACACACACACACCTCATTTCCACAAAGGTTAGGATTACTAATTCACTTGGCCTAATAATAAATGAAAGAAGACCATAGCTTTCCTGCAAACCTAATCCATATATAAGAAAAATGAATTTGCCATTCAATTTTGCCCATTTGTTTGTTGTCACTGTTGTTACAGCAAGTCTTCTTTTGGGACAGGATTCAGCATCATTGAGTATACATCACACAAGGGATCTCGAGTCACATCTTATAGCAATTTGCTATAGGGAATCACACATGCATCAGGTAGGATTTCAGCAGTTATGACCTTCTGGACAATGCCATCACCAATGAGAAAGGTGACAGGGAAAAGTATGGAGTACCAACAATGCAAGGGTGTTAAGATTATATGTGAATGTTTAGAGAGCAGTGCATTCTGTTTAGTAGTGCTAGGTCCTAGTTTAGCTACATATTGAAAGCTATAGTAAGATGAGATAGGTTATCCATTTATATATCATTGCTGAAGATGTATGTGGCTTTTCCCATTCCATGTATGAAGGATTTACTATTAATAAACTTGTCTAAACTCATGACAGGAGTTCCTCACATTCTAGTATACATATATTTTGTCCATGCTTTGTTTTACATGAGTCTGGCGAATTAGCATAAAAGGTAACACTGCCTTATCTGGAGCTGGCATAACCAATACCTTCAGAAACAGGTTTACTATCATAACAATGAAACGCATTGGCTGAACTGCGCTAATACC
Source organism: Protopterus annectens (assembly GCF_019279795.1). Classification (NCBI taxonomy): domain Eukaryota; kingdom Metazoa; phylum Chordata; order Ceratodontiformes; family Protopteridae; genus Protopterus; species Protopterus annectens. The sequence continues at coordinate 167,526,846 of NC_056731.1, read as the reverse complement.
GACTTGTAAATCTGAAAACAGAGTATACTGACGTCCAAAATGTCAAATCCGCATATCAATATGCAAATTCGACCTCATTCGACATGACTAGCATGCAATTCTAAACTGCACTATACATAACTTGAGGATTTTGCAGGAAGCAGGTCACCGTGCACTCCCCACACACCCTGCAAAATATATATTCCAACTCTGAGATTGCATTACAGTTGAGAAAAGGGTACATTCCCGATCCCCACTGTTCCGCGATCTCTAGGTTAATGACCGACCTCATCTTTGAGAATGCACTCTGCATTCGCTTAAACAGAACTCACACAAGGGAAGGATCAGCAACACAGGTTGGCCAAATGTCAACCTGTGGTCACCGAAACTTCCCTCGTCAATTTGATAGTAAACCTCAGAAACAATGGATGTGGCTCATTGCCAGAATAACTTAGCGATATTCAAACTATTGGCACTAGGGAATTGAAAAAAATGTACATTACATGTCTGAAATACAACATATCTCTGCCCTACACAGTGCCTTCCACACAGTGATAGCTGTTATACAACACCACAAGTATGTAATGCAAACTATTTGTGCTGCATGTTTTATTTATTTATTTATTTATTGACATTTGACTACCGGGAAAGTCTGACTACGTAGAAGCCCATTTTCAGCAGAGGCCCAGGGAGAAAAGCTCCAAAATATTACAAAACATTTTAAGAATAATTTTTACAATCTTGAAAAATAAAACAAAAATATCTGCAGTTTAAATAATTAAAACAAATTAAACATAGTATAAAACATTGGGTAAGAACTGATATAAGGTATATGACAATCATTTCAATATTTAGAGAAAATTTAGACAGTTTGTACAGAAATTAAAGGTAAATTAGTCTAATACAAATAGGAATTGCAATATGAAGTGAGGGAAGAACAGGCTTATGGCATATTTAGAGAGAAAGTCAGAGAAGAGAAGGGACAGTAAGGAGTTATAAGGAATGAAAAGGTACTTGTTCACATTTAGGGATATAGTTTATCCTGGTTTTGAGCAAGAACAGAGACAGATTTTAGCTACAAAGTCTTTCAGAGTGGTTTTAAAAGATGGGAGGGAGGCCATTGACCTGATGGATACAGGTAAGGAGAGCCAGGCCTTAGCAATCTTGTACGAGTACAGACAATGCCCAGCATATTTGCTTGGTTTGTAGACAGGCAGAAGTTTCTGGTCACTGGATCACAATGACCAACTGGGAACATAGTTCTGTAAAATGTTTTTTAGTGCTGGGCAGGCAGAGGGAAGCTGACTAATTTTATAGGTGGTAAGAAGTTGTGAACATGTTAGTTGATGAGGTAGTTCTAACCAATTTAGGCTTTTCAGTGCTACACAGTGGTGGGTTCTGAAAGGGGTATCTCCTGCCAATTTAGCAACTTTGTTATAGCGAGCTGCTGTGTTATGAATTCTTGCATAAATATTTTTAAGTGAAAGAAACAATATTTCAATGTGTAAAATTAATGAGAGGATTATAGTAACTAATAAAAATAATGCATTGTATGACTGTAGTAATTGTATGTATTTTAACAATGGTTGTTTTAGAGAACCTTTAGTTTTGTTTTGGGGAACTCTATGGACAAATTAACTTTTATTGAATAACAAATGCACTAATTATGTCTGGAGTGTTTTGTCACTTTTATAGTTTGATGTAATGTGAAACATTTTGGTTTTAATGAGATTGATTCAAGTTGAAAGAAAATTATGTAATTAAATGCATTCATAGTTCCTTTAGGTTGGATATAAAAAAGGGAGTGTACAGTGAAATTTTTTTAAATTATTTATTCTGATGAAGTCTCAAATGAAGACAACAGCTCTAAATAAATCCTGTGTTTTGAAAAAAAAACAGTGCTGTATGTTTCATTTTGGAATCCTTCTGTCAACCATTTCTGAAGTGTTATTGTTTTATTAAATGTTAAAGCAATTCCACCACCTTTCCTCATTATAAGGTCATTACAGATGATATTATAGTCAGGTGGCATAACACTGGAGTCGCTTATGCTGAGATTAAGACAAGTTTCAGTTACAGCGAAAACATCAGGCTTATGATGGATAATCCAGGCGTATAATTCAGCAGTTTTATTTCTTTTACTTCTCATATTTATTGCAGCAAAAATTAGATCACCAGGTTTGGAGATCCCACTCTCAGGTCAGTTTGTAACTGAGAACAATCAGTTTATAGCCAGAACAAAGCAATTAATGAAGAGATGCAAGTAAAACAGGTTGTCTGTCATTTCCTGAGAGTAAATAACTGGCATATGCAGTACAGTCTACTGGTGAAGCAAAATGGGACACTGGCCAACTTAATAAGATGTCCTTAGAGTGCATGGACTATTTCACAGAGACTTTCAATCACAGAGCCGGCATGTATTTAACTGTTTAAACGTAATATGCAGCAAAGTTCTGCATGATAAATATGCTTATATTAAACACTGACAAAATTCTCAGTACACTTGTAGGTGTAGGGACTTGTGGAAGAGCTCCTGCAATATTGAGGTCAAATGTAGTGATCACAGGCTATTAAACAATGACAACATTATACTTGTAGGTTTTAGCATTGTAGTCTGATACAAATAGTATAAACTGCATAGCTTGGGCACTAACCATTTCAGTAAATAGGCATCTAGCTGCTGTCACAAAAGGTGCACTGTGTTCATGACCGCCTAGTCAAACTGTGTAATAGTTTGCCAGACCTACAGCCTTATTGTTATACAATAGCTCAGTACTATTTGCAAATCAGAGCCTAGTTTCCTCTTGGTGGAACAGCTACATGGCCTTGACCCCACCATCTGAAGTCTGGTTCTATATATTGAAGCTGATAGTGTGCAGCTTGTAAGAGTCACAGAAAGGATACTACCATTACCGCAAGGACAGCAAGTAGAAAATAATGAAAACAGCAACAGTGTAACCTATACAACAATGTCTGCAACTCAGACCAGTAACGTAATCAAGCAGCTCCAGTACTGGCCATATAAAGCCCCTCTTTATTCAGTTTTAGGTAGGGCAGTGAAAGATTACAGAGGTAGAATCTGTCTCAATAAAGTATAAAAACCTGACACAGTAACAGGGGAATGTGTGCAGGTAGTAAACAAGCATATCACTCTCATTTCCTAAACACTCTATGTCAGATGTTATTACACACAATCCAAGGAGTCTGACTATGTCAGATGTTATTACACACAATCCAAGGAGTCTGACTATGTCAGATGTTATTACACACAATCCAAGGAGTCTGACTATGTCAGATGTTATTACACACAATCCAAGGGAGTCTGACTATGTCAGGTGTTATTACACACAATCCAAGGAGTCTGACTATGTCAGATGTTATTACACACAATCCAAGGAGTCTGACTATGTCAGATGTTATTACACACAATCCAAGGAGTCTGACTATGTCAGATGTTATTACACACAATCCAAGGAGTCTGACTATGTCAGATGTTATTACACACAATCCAAGGAGTCTGACTATGTCAGATGTTATTACACACAATCCAAGGAGTCTGACTATGTCAGATGTTATTACACACAATCCAAGGAGTCTGACTATGTCAGATGTTATTATACACACAATCCAAGGAGTCTGACTATGTCAGATGTTATTACACACAATCCAAGGAGTCTGACTATGTCAGATGTTATTACACACAATCCAAGGAGTCTGACTATGTCAGATGTTATTACACAAAATCCAAGGGAGTCTGACTATGTTAGATGTTATTACATGCAATCCAAGGAGTCTGACTCTTTCAGATGTTATTACACACAATCCAAGGAGTCTGACTATGTCAGATGTTATTACACACAATCCAAGGGAGTCTGACTATGTCAGATGTTATTACACACAATCCAAGGAGTCTGACTATTTCAGATGTTATTACACACAATCCAAGGAGTCTGGCTATTTCAGATGTTATTACACACAATCCAAGGAGTCTGACTATTTCAGATGTTATTACACACAATCCAAGAAGTCTGACTATTTTAGATGTTATTACACACAAGCCAAGGAGTCTGACTAGTTCAGATGTTATTACACACAATCCAAGGAGTCTGACTGTTTCAGATGTTATTACACACAATCCAAGGAGTCTGACTATTTCAGATGTTATTACACTCAATCCAATGCGTCTTGACTATTTCAGATGTTATCACACACAATCAAACGTGTCTGACTATTTCAGATGTTATTACACACAACCTAGGAGTCTTGACTATTTCAGATGTTATTACACACAATCCAAGGAGTCTGACTATTTCAGATGTTATTAGACTCAATCCAGGGAGTCTGACTATTTCAGATGTTATTACACACAATCCAAGGAGTCTGACTATTTAAGATGTTATTACACTCAATCCAGGGAATCTGACTATTTCAGATGTTATTACACACAATCAAACGTGTCTGACTATTTCAGATGTTATTACACACAACCTAGGAGTCTTGACTATTTCAGATGTTATTACACACAATCCAAGGAGATTGACTATTTCAGATGTTATTAGACTCAATCCAAGGAGTCTGACTATTTCAGATGTTATTACACACAATCCAAGGAGTCTGACTATTTCAGATGTTATTACACTCAATCCAACGTGTTTTGACTATTTCATATGTTATTACACACAATCAAACATGTCTGACTATTTCAAATGTTATTACACACAATCCTAGGAGTCTTGACTATTTCAGATATGATTACACACAATCCAAGGAAAATAACAGTATAGCTAAGGTAAGAGAATGACATAATGAATCAAAATGTCAGTCAATAAAATATGCTTTAATTTAGTCCAATTGAATAGGAGGGCTTTGGCAGTTCACAAGAGCAGATAATATATCCATTTTTTAGCACCATTAGTAAGTGGTGTGAAAAATACAAAGGGCCATAGTATACATTTGGGTCTATATTTGAACACCGAACTTTCAAAATTTTGAGTGTTCTAATATCGACCCGTTTTCAGCGAACGCTGAAAATATCGAAGAAACAGAAAACCAAATTTTTTCCTAGGGAAAGAATTTTTTTGTCCGTTTCTGTTGCTTTGGTATTTTCAGCACTGTGGTGGAAAGTTATGGGTAGGGTTCAGGTAAGTATGCAATTGTGTGGACGTGAGAGTTAGAGCGGGTTAGGTGAGTTAGGGTTAGGGCGAGGGTCAGGTAAGTGCGACTGTGTGGACGTGTGGATTAGGGTGGGGTAGGTGAGTTAGGGTTAGGGCGCGGGTGAGGTGACTGTGCGATAGTCCAAAAATGAAACCAAAACAAGCTGAACTAACGAACGGCAAGCGAAGAACCACCAAGCTGGAAAAACAAGTACTTTATTTGAACACTGAGATAAAATTTAAAAACAATAAAAAGTTCCTCTGTTAATCCACAAGTAAGCGCTTTACGATAGTGATGGACCTTAGGGTTAGGGTTTGGGTTAAGGTAAGTGGATAGTTAGTGGTGTATGTATAGTTTAGTGTAGGGTTAGGTGTATGAGTTTAGGTGTATGTGTGTGGATTGCTGTTTGTTTGGTGTGCTTGTGTTGTATGTGTTTTGGAACAGCAATTTTTTTCCCTAGGAAAAAATTTGCTGTTTGGTATGTTCGATGTTTTAATTTTCGATTAATAGGATTCAATATTAGAACACTCAAAATTTTGAAAGTTTGGTGTTCTAATATAGACCCTGTACATTCTCGGTAATTCTAACAGTCTGTTCTTCCTGAGACAGATAATACTTGCAGACACTATGGTCTATGAGTGTATTAATTTTAAACTATTTACACCTTCCTCCTTATTGAATAACAAGCTTACCTCTGACAACTTGGTTTAAGTACCTAAAATAATCTTTGGGTCTAATTCCCTAAATCACTAATATTACATAATCCGCTGTAAGCCAGTAACTTCCACATGGATTCAGGCATGCAGTTCCATAAAGTCTTCTGCGGCTGTCCAGGAAACAAATGATGCAGTTCAGGACATTGTCTATAACAGAGCTTTGGGCAGTCTCCGTTTCAGATTTGCAAGAGCATGTGACAAGAGTCCACAGCCCAAGAACTCAACAAGTTAACAATTTGTAACTCACAAATAGCAAATGAATGTCACCCCATGACTTAAAGTTGGCCTGCGAGTAAAGTCTGAAATGATGGCTACAGAACTGTAGCTTGCCTGCCCATTAATTAGACAATCCAAGAGATGACTGCGCCACCATTTAGCTTTTTAGCTTTAAATGTAAAAAAATATTAAAACAGCAGAGATTTTACCAGAAGTCAGCAAAATAACAACGAAAAGTGTGGTGTTGTATAACGGCAAATTCAAACAGCTAACTAATACTTTCAGACAAAATAAAACAATTGCTGGCAGGCACAGACTACACTGTAATTTGGAGGAGACAAATATGATTATGCTGTGTATTGGATAATGATAAATTAACAACTTTTAGGTATTTGTTAAAATCTTTATCTGTAACGTCAAGCACACAGATTAGTAAAACCGTCTCCTAGTAGCCAGTTTCTGGCATTCTGGCATCTGAGAAAAGTAAATATAAAAAAGTTGAAATATGTGGGACAATTTTATGCATTTGGGAAACCAGTGCTATTTACTTCATGCTGAGTTTTGCTCCTCTTTTTATGCTTTATACAACTTAGGTGTGATGCTTTTATCATCTCCATTTGCGACTTTTCCATCCTTTTTGCCTTATAACTTTGGATGTGCAGCATCTTGGCAATATATTTGCTTTCCACTAGCCTTATTTAAATATATATATATATATATATATATATATATATATATATATATATATATGTATGTATAGGTATCTATAGCTTATATCTGTACCATATACTTTTCATGCTGATGCACTTACCTGAGGAAGATCTATAGAAATAATTCAACATGCTTTTATTTTAAGAACTATATACCATGTCTCTGTTACTGCAGGATCCATTCCCTTTTAGATATAAGATGTATGAGTTTGCACAATTTCTGTGCCTTAATAGCCAGTGCAAATGTTTGGTGTCCTACCTATGTAACATTGAGATCAGAGATGCTAGAATGAATCAAATGTTTCCTGAGCCCTTGGAATATGCAGAATTATCATATAACATCACTGAGGCCTTTCTTATTGACATTTGTAATTAATGTGACCATGAAACGATTTATTCAGAACATCATCAAACCCTGTATTTGCATAATGCCCACAATTTCAGGATAAGAAAAAATTGCCAATGTTTGGCAGCATCCCATGTTTTTCTGTATTATGGGGGACCATGTAATTAATTTACATTATTCTACATTTGCTTGACAGTAGAAGAAGCATTTCTAGTTTTTCCATTAAGTGCTCTTAAAATTCTACCTTCCTCAATGTCTACTGAACTCTTACTATTTTTTTATGTCTATGACACACTCTTGAAAGTCTTTGTAGGTTCCGTCTCCATTTGCCATTTCCAGGGGTCCATTTCATCAATTCACAGATGCAGGGAGTAGTCAGTGTCTACAGTCAGATAGATGGACCCCCTTCCACTATTCCATCATTCTTGTTTAGGATGACCCCTTTATACCCACCTGATATGACCCTGGCAACCATATCACACCCCCAGCCCTATCATTTCTGGTTTCTGGTCTTATGCTTTTCCCTCCATCCTACACATCTGTTTGCTGGATTTCCTCTGGACTCTTCCCAGCAGACTAAGGGCCATTCTCAATGTCTCACTGTCTCTTGTAACAAATCACATTTCTTTGATACTAGAAATGTCAATCTTCTCCTGTAACACTTCTTGCAAATATTTTCATTCTTTTATCAGGTATGGCCTTTTTCAGAAACCATTTAACACTTCTCTGGTAAATTCTGGTGCATGATTGTCATTCACTGAAGGGTGAGAGCCTAATTCATGTCCCTTTCTAACCCTAATGCATCCAATGGAAGTCACAAACATACATACAGACCACCTTCAAAATGAGGCTATTTCAATGGATGGCAAAGCTGCATACAATAAATAAAGCCCCAAGCATTCACTACCTATATGCTCTGATGAAGCAGCTAAAAAGTAGTGTTATGTAATTCTTTTTTTATAACTAATTTTGTCTGGTTTCCTTACCATAGCAGATGTCAGGGATGATAGAAATCTCATATGCGTGATACATACAAATGTTATGGACAGGCAGAGCACACATAGTGCAGATAATATGGATACTGCAACGCAGCGTGGCTACTCCAAGGACCAGGTGGTGTTCAACTCCTGTGAATCTTAGAGGTCATGAGAAACAGGAACTAGGAACTACTGACCCTAAATGGATAACTGTCAGAGTCAGACTGGATATATGATAAACCTTTTTTCTAAGAAGTGTGGATTATAAAAAATGTCCTACAGTTATTTACGCAGCATGAAAAAATATATCATCAGCCGTCATCAGTCATATCCATTTAAAATACCCATACTGTCTGTGTGATTTGGACCTTTTCAAAAGGCAAAATTCTTATTCTCATCATGACATAGAAGCTATGTTAGCAATCAAAGTGTACATCTGACAAAGGAATAAAGAGCACATAGTAATTAAACCTTCTGATGGTAAAATTAGCACTTTATTATCTTACTTTGATATATTTATTTATTTAGTTAGTTTTTTCTGTAATGACTGCAACGTCTGATAGCATAGATGATCATTTTCCTCTTGATCATTAAATCATGACTCTAGAATATCCCATCAACTTTTTAGGTGTTTGATCAGTTCAGCTATAGCCTGTTGTAACAAATTCCTAATTTTACTTTTATTGAGATGGCGTAATCAAATTCAGACTGAGGGTCTTTAAAGGGAGTTATAATAATAACTCAATTAATATAGTGTGCATGGTAAAGTTCCAGGAAACCAAGAACAAAGGTCAGCTGAGTGGCCGCTCATCCTGGTTGTAGGTATAATTTTGCAGAACTGTTTCTGTTTTGTGCCATTCTCCATTTTATTGGTTTGCTTTAGGTAGGGAAACCCTACACTCTAAGCTCGCCCTGGGAACTAAATGCTGCTATCATAAGCAAGCCTGCCTACCTTAACAGAATCTATGTACTATATGTTTAAAATCTCAGATCTGTTGCTTTCATTACTTTACACAATAATATGGATTTATATTGCCTTACTCTGACTTACTGACTCACTTGATCTATATTATTGTGAACAAGCTATTAGAGTTATGCTGCAGTGAATGCATCTGCCTGGCTAGTTGCTACTCAAACTTCTTTGGTTGCTCACTGCCACTTACCACTACATCACTGCATAGAGTTTGTACAACTGATGCCAGTCTGTAACAATTACTTTATACTGCATTTTAGTTAGGATCTCATTCATGGCTAGCATGGTTAAAATAGACTTGTCCTAAAGCGAATGTTTTCACAGTTCTCTATCTATTTTATATTCCATGGCTATTATTATTAATGATAAAACAGCATATGATCTGACCTGTTCTCTGTATAAATAGATAACTTCTGTGTACTTAACTTGAAATGTTCCTATTTACGTCCCCCCTACACTGTGACAACAAAGCAGATGCTAAAGTGAATGAAAATGCTCAGTTTGTTATGAGTCTTGCGGCTACTGGCCTATTTTTATAGTTTAGTTTAATTTAGTCATCAGCTTGTTTTTTTTATGTAGTGATGATGATTTTACTTTAAGTTTGATCTGCTATCGCATTACCACATGTATTTTTTATTTCTTGTTAATGCACTGCCTTCTTGTTGTAACTTAATTTACATTAAGACCAGATACGCTATTCTTATCACCGCAAGTGATTTAATTCTTGTTTAAAGGCATTGGCTCCCTCATTGTAACATTAATTATTGCAGGAAAGCAGCTATTTCATACTGTATATTTATCTGTTTTTCTCTTTAAACTGTTGCATCACATTGAGGGAAAACGGCTATTTCAAACTATGTAATTTTTTTTTATCTGTTGCACCACATTGAGCATGACTATCATATCCTAATGTTTAAATAGATTTGCTGTTCTGCATTGCTTTGTTTGTTACAAGCTCTTGCTTTAAGTTCATCAGCTGCAGTTGAATTTTAATGCCTCATCTAATTACTCTAACTGCTTCTCTTGTATTGTTCTCTCCAACTGCTCTTCTTCTGCCAACTATTGTACGTTTCCTCTCTCCCTTTATTTCCTCCTCCATTACCCCCTGCAGCTATTCTATTTCATCTACCATTCTTTACTACAATCTTTCTCACGTGAGCTTCTCCTTTTTTTCTTAAATATACCTAAATCAGAAGCATGAACACTCTCAAGGTTAATTTAGGTGGACACCAACACTACACGCCGAACAAAGGAAACCACAAGCCTTCTCAAGCCCCACTACCTCCTACAGGACTGTTTTCATCATATCATAATTAAAGTATGTGCTAAAATTAAAAAGTTTAACTTCCTGTTGTGCACAAAGCAGCATTGGCTGTTCCCTGGATGTAGTCCCTAGAGCTGCTTAATATCCTGTCTGTAAATTTTAAGACTCTCTTTAAGGAACTAATATATAATTTGTCTCCCCTGCTCTATCTAACTCCCTTTCGCCTCCAACTACATATCTCAATATCAGTTGTTCTATTGTATTCTAACTATATCAATTGACATAATATCTATCCAGAACTTCCCACCCTTTAGCACTCCTTGTCTGGCTCCAAATTATATTTTTACTCGTATAAGCAGCAGTTTTTCCTAAAAACTTAAATTAACATTTTAGTACCAACTCAAATAAATAGAACAACTTAGATTACTGATTACTGATATATTTTTTTTGTTCTTTTGCACTCACCTTGCACTCTGCTGTTGTTAGGTCGGCCCGCTCCATTTGCCCTTGCTATGCTCGGGACCAGTCTGCTCTCCTACCATACTCCCTTTCTGACCCATCCCCACTTTCATTTGATTTATACTGTATAACTTTTGACCACTCCCCTCTCCCCCTCCTAACTTTTTCCAACATCCTCCAATCCTCAATCACTTCCTCAATATGTCTAACAACCCCTCCAACTCCCAACTTCCTCCAATATCCTCCAATCATCAATCACTTCCTCCATATTTCTAACAACTAACCCCACTAAAGACTACATCTCATAATCCTCCACCACTAGTCTTAGTTATGTAACTTAGAACCTACTCAGACCCAAAGCCTATTGCAATACTATGTTTGCCTTAAAGTCATGTTTCTCCAGCACCTTACTTCTTGTTATCTTCTCCACCTCCATCCTCTACCTTACCTACACTGCCACCTCTTATCAGTACACCCTCCCACCCAAAACTTGCACACCTACATCTACCTACCTCCCCCTCCACTGTCTCTACCACCCATACCTTCCCTATAGGGCCATCCTTATTTTCACATTCTAACACTACCTTGTACAAAATTAAGATCTTTTCTCTACCTACAATCACTCTCAAAATGAAATCAAAAAACTACCACCAACAAAATCACCTTACTTATCTCAGACTGCTCATCTTAAATCTATTACTGTCAGCCAACATTCATCCAAACCCAGGGCCTAATCCTACCTTTCTCTCCCCTCACACCTCCAGATCTCTACCCCTCATTCTTCTTCTCAAACTCACACATGTCCACTCAGCAAAAGCCTATCTAGTCTATGTATGAACATTCAAAGTATTATGAACAAAACCTTCTCTTTCCATGCCTGGATCTCCTTACACACCCCTGATATCCTCTGCCTTTCTGAAACGTGGCTTAAACCTCATATATCGCCTACCAAAATACTTCCACCAGGTTATAATATCCTCTGCCATGATTGTCTTAAGAAGAAAGGTGGAGGTGTTGCTATTCTCTACTCTAACCAGCTTACTATTCAACCTCTTTCAGGCACTACCTCTGACTTCCATCCAACCAAAATTCTCATTGCCAATTGCCAATTAAACAAACGCAAAAAAAAAATAGCTGTTGCTTCCATTTACATCCCACCCAGGTATCAATATCTCTACCCTTGAGCTCTTTCTCTCTTGGAACTCACAAACTGTCTCTTATGAAACCATTATCTTAGGCAATGTTAATATCAACTGGAATGCCCTTGACACTGATTCCCCCAATACCTCCATTAACCTCTTTTGTTTCTTCCAACTAATCTCCACTCCTTCTCACTTAAACAAACGCACCAACTTTGGGTCCATTCTAGACTGGCTTCTTAACTCTAATCCTAACCTATATCACAACCCTTCCACACTACCTGATACCCTAAGTGATCATCATCCCACCTACATACTTGGCACTCTCCTCAACTATGTAAACCCTAACAATACAAAGCATGCCACAACCTCTTAAATTTTAATTCTGAAACTTTCAACCACCATCTCTCTTCAGTTAACTGATCCTTTCTCCACAATCTCCCCCTAGAGGAAGCTGTACTAGCATTCAATAACATCTTTCTAGACACACTCAACTCCCTGGCTCTCATCAGGAAACTAAAAATAAAAACACAGTATCCCCCCTGGCTAACACAAGTGACCCAAACCCTCATGAATAAGAGAGATAGTCTGTGGAAAAAATGAAAAAAAAATCCAAATCCCTCACTGATTTTCAAACCTATAGAGAGTTCTGTAACTTAACCAAAAAAATGTAACCCTTGACAAACTTTTTCCATAAACCACTCAACAACCCCCACTCCCACCCCCAAAAATTCTGGTACGCAGTTAATAAGCTGCTATATCCTGGGAGCTGATAACCCCGACCCCTGCCCTGCTAGCTCTGCTGCTGACACTGCTACCTTCCTAATTGCCTTCTTCATCGACACTATCCCCATCCTTACCAAGAATGACAATATCACTCAACCTTCACCCTCTACAACACCTCAATCTCCCATCTTTTCTCTTAAACCCATCCCCATTTCCTATATCAAATCACTTCTGGGCAAACATAAAACTTGCTCTCCATCAGTTGATAATCTTCCTCCAGAATTCTTAAAAATTTCTGCCAGCTCTATCACTTTCCATATCTCCATCTTGTTCAATAGATCCATTAAGGAAAACATTGTGCCTAACATATGGAAAAAAATTCTACATCATTCCCTTGCATAAAGGCAGCAACTCAACCGTCCCCTCTAACTTCAGGCCAATTCCCATCTTATCTCCTCTCTCTAAAATTCTAGAAAAATGTATCCACAAACAGCTTCTTGACCACCTTCTACAATAAAATCTTCTCACACCCACCCAATATGGTTTCCGGCAAAGACACAGCACTGCTACTGCTCTGACATCCTTCATAAATACTATTGCAAATTCTTGTGACAACAATAAGTTAGTCTCCTGCTTGTTTCTCGATCTCTCTAAAGCCTTCGATACCATATCCGATAGATTCCTTCTATCTAAACTAACTTCACTTAACCTCTCCAACTCCACATTATCCTGCTTCTCTAGTTACCTGTCCAATAGATTCCAGGCAGTGAAATAGCAATCCAATTTCTATCCTTACCTACCCATTCAAACAGGGGTACCTCACGGTTCCATCCTTGGACTCCTACTTTTTAACATCTTTATCAATGACCTTTACTCCTTTTGCCCACTCTCTACTATTGTCCAATATGCTGATGAATCTACAATCATCTCATCCTCCAACATCACTCACTCCATACCCTCACCCAAAGGGCCCTTCTTGCAGTCAAAAAATGGCTTACTTCCAACCAACTACTACGTAACCCAAAGAAAACCAAACTTCTCCTATTCCTCCCTACAACTCTCCTACATCACAAAGCCACCTTAACTGTCTCCTCCCTCAACAACACAACCATCTACACTGATCTTCATGCTAAACTTCCAAGTATTCTTATCGGCAACTAGGTACAGTTCGATCTCCACACTTAGCATTGTATTAAAAAGACCCATCAAAAGCTGGGCCTGCTATACAGGCATAAAAAAATCCTCACAAATGGTTCAAGACTCTCCTTTACATAAGCTTTTCTACTTCCCACACTTCTCTATGCAGCTCCAATACTCACAAATTCTCCAATCCAATCTTCTCTCCAGCTTGAACTCACCTACAATAAAATTGCATGATTTACCTCCAACCAACATTATCATACCCACCACTGCATTGCTCTAAAAAGCCTACAGTGGCTGGAATTTCATCACCTAATTTTAATTCCCCAGCTTCTCATGACACACTCTGTCCTTCATGAACCCACTTCATGCCCTGCTCTCCCTACTCTAATCCAACCTTATACTCCTAACCATGCTCTCCGTAGCTCTCAACAGCACCTATTGCAAGTCCATAAGGCTAATAAAAATATTGCAAACTGCTTTACAGTTACTCTGTAGCTAATGCCTAGAATAAACTACATTTAAGTGTAAGATCTATCACTACCCCTAACTCCTTTAAAACAACCCTGAAAGAAAACCTCTATAAATCTTGGTCCTGCCTGTGTAAGGGCCCTACTTAACATAACCTCAATTCTTCTATAATCTTCTTGTTTGTGTCATCTCAAGATATCTTCCCTCCTTACAGTTTTGCCACTTATCTCTCCCACTTTTCTCCCACTTTTCAGCTTCCTGATACTACATTAACAGTTATCTGTTTGTACTCTCAGCTTCCTAAACTGTTGTCTGGCCACTGACCTTTTACATGGGATTCAGCCTCCTGTATATATTATGTGCCTCTAACTCTTCTGCTTCTCCTATGCCTTCCACTAACCTATAGCCTCATGATATTTTCCTATATTATTATATGTACAAAACCAACTGTACTCTGTTATGATGTATACATTGTAGATTATTTTTGAATGTTATTTGTACGCTTTCTCTGATACTTTTGAACTTTGTACTTTGTAGGCCTAGTCTAGATACAGTTTGCTCATTTGTACATTTTTTCAAGTTTATTTACCATTGTTTCTGTTTTTTTTATCGGAGCTTTTCTCCTGGGGTCTCTGCTGAAAAAGGGCTATTGCCCACTCAGACTAAGCTGGTCAACAAATGTCAAATAAATAAATAAATATTTTTTTAATTCGGGACAATGATTGGTCCAATGAAACTATCCTAAAAAGTAACAAAAATCTCCTAAATCTGAGTTAAAGTAATTGCCTAGTTATACAGATGTAATTTGACTTGCATTTAGAAGCGCTGCATTTTGTTTAATAAGTTATAAGAATCTGGTGTTCAGGTCCTTATATAATTCAATACATCTAGAAGAAAATCCACCTATATGTTCCCTGACATAAAACAAACAAGCACATCTAACATCACCAATAGTAAACAACCCCTAACATAAGAATCATTACACTTCAGAGATGCATTGAATCTTTAACTTCCTCATATCGTATGGTAATGGGAAACATGAACAACGACAATACTGTAAACATACTTCAACTTGACTTACTTCAGTAGCATAATGAGTGTGCTGCAGCAGAACCTATCATATAATATAAGTGTGAAGAGTAATAATTTAATAGAATGCTGCTAGTTTTCAGAAACGTATGTCTCTGAATTTATTTGTTTGCATGTTCAATTGCATACAGATTTCAGTTTGTTCCCCATGGTAGAGTGCTGATTCTAAACGGACCTCACATGTGAAAAACTACATAAAATAAGAGCAATACATTAAAAGAATAAAAGGTTGCAATACAAAAAAATAAAGATTGTAATACATATATACAGAAGATCAATATAGTACATACAGTGCAGTAAAACCCATGGATAGCAAATGCAGAGTAAACAATGGGTATTATTCCAGCAGTAAGATAGGAAGTGCCTGTCAGTTGGTGTCTTGGAGAGGGCTCATGGGAAGCTTATTTTGACTGCTAGTATACATAAGTGTTTTTGTTTTAAAATGAGTTCAGTTACACTCTGCTCTAATTATAACTGAATTGTATCATGACAGTATCTGAGACACTTTAGCCCAAGTTTTGCTGCAACCTGTTCTTGTTGTTCTCTTTGCCATTTAATATGTTCTATTATCTTTATATTTTTCACTTCTCTTACTACATGTTTGAGTTTATTCTGAACACTCTAACGTATGATGTACAGCAGCAGGGATCCTCTCTATACTGGCTAACTTATGAGCACTCCCCACTTTGTGTACACCTGCAATCACTGTAGAGTACCTGATTGCCTCTGGTTCTCTTTTATATTTATTCACTAACCTTATTGCTTCATTTCCTTGCAACAACAGTGAATTAGAGGTAATCTATTCATTTATCCATCCTTCCATTTTCTAAACTGTTTGTCTTGGTTAGATTTGTGGTGTTATCAAGCTAAGCGAGAAAGACCAGACTTCTCTATTCCTAGCAATAGTCTAAAAATCATCCTGGGGGGGATCCAAAGGTATTCCCGGGCTTGGTAAGAGATATAACCTCTGTAGTACATGCAGAGTATGACCCAGCATCTCCTCCAGCTGGATATGCTGAGTATATCTCCTGTGGGAGGAAACCTTCATCACCCCAGTATGTGCCCAAACCCCCACAAGTGGCTCCTGTTGATCCAAAACAGTAACAGCTCTTCTCTGTTATCCTCACAGATTACAGAACTTCTCACTTGGTCATGGGTAGTGAGACTGGCTACTATGGAAGAACCTCATTTCTGACACATGCATCTGCTGTCTTATGCTATCAGTGTTTGGCAAAAGCTTGTGATCATCAGTGAGAATAGAGATGGAGACTGCCCAGTAAATTCAAAACATCATCCCAGGGCTCAAGCCAACTTCATCACCACTGTTCTGTAAAAGGCCTGCAACACTACCACCACTAAACCTATCTATTAGTCTATGTCCCCAAACCTTCTCCTCTTCCCCTAAGCAAGACCCCAAGATACTTAAACGCACTGGCACAGTTGGAAGAGTTCAGCCATTGCCCTATTTAAGGCTGTCTTTGATCGGGATGCAGCTCTCGTGAAAGGTCAAAACTCAATCAGTATTTTACTTGTTCTGGAATGTTTGGAAGTATTTAGGAAAATTAATGAAAAGAGTCTCTTAAAGGGAATGAAAAATATTAAGTGATGTTATGTTTTCAGACCTGTTAGCACTCATTCTAGCAGAGGGTGGTTACATAGTTATTTGTTTTATCATGTCTTCCATGTTATCATCTCAGAAAGACAACATTTGAAACTCTTCCGCCTAGAGTGGCAATGGTGGTAATCAATTGTAAAGTCACAGATTGTTTTTTGACTAGTTTTAGATCACTTATGTTAATCAGTGATAAGCTTTTATTTGTTGTGGTGGGAAAGAGGGGCTTGTTGCCATTTAAAAGATCTTGCTATCCGTGACCACAAATTCATTCAGAAGCCAGTTACTAGCTTCAAAGATGCCAGTACATTTAATAACGTTTGATGCTTGGAAGACACTCCTTCTCTTGATCCAAAAGCTATGTGTGTTATAAAATGTAGGGATGAGTTTACTTTCAACTTAGATTCTGAGACAACACGAGGGCTGAGACACTATGCAGCTTCAGGGAGATAGCACTTATCTCTGATAACTACAGCAGTACAGAGTAAATGCTGTGAGTCTGTGTCTGAATGTGAGCATTAATAGATGTAGCAGAGTTGTGAGGCAGGGCTAAGCTTGTTATTCCCTACATATGGATAAAAATGGAATCACAGGGTAATAGATTCATAGGATAGGTTCATAGGATGATACTAGGCTATTGGCCTGGAGGCCCTTATAAGCCTAGCCAAAAATTTTACCCATGTTCCCACAAAGTCAGCACCTATTTTCCCTGTCCAGCAAGGGCACAGGTGGAATCCCAGGGGTGTATTTTCTCTTTCCCATCCAGTCGTCCAGGTTCCTCTTAAAAAGGGCTAGTGAAGTACTCTGCTTGACATGGAGAGGTAGTCTATTCCACAGATGGGACATCTTTGGGACACAAATCTATCTCACCAACAAGTTCTATTAATGTCACAGACCAGGTTGAGGCCTTGCATGTGGGTTGCGCTGGTTGAGTTTGACTTACGGATATGCAGTAACCCCATCAAGCCTTGTATGCCAGACACAGGTCACCTCTGAGCAGTCTGTACGAGACTGTATAGAGGGACAGGGCTTTTAGCTTATCTGTATAGACTCTGGCCAGGAATGTGGTCATTTAAAAAGATGGTAACTGAAGATGTGCAAAGTAGTAGCCTAGTGCCTACTTTCAACCTGTGGATAGGAATAGGCACAAGAGAGGAAACAATGAGTCACCTATTACAGAAGGAAGGTATCGGGGAAGGTGGTATCGATGAACATAAGCTGCTTGGATGAAACACCTACAAGCAGAGTGAATCAAGTAAGGTGGCTATTCAAAGTACAGTATATAGGAAAAGTACAAGTTAATCAACCAGTGGAGAAGATAAAAATGAAGAATGATAACCCCAAAAGGAACTTAAATGCATCTACTGTCAACCTCTAGTAAGAAAAGCATATTAAGAATTGTCTGACTCTAATTCAGAGAAATTATACCCATCAGTTGGATTTCTTCAATTTTGGTGCAAATGCATTTACATCTCAGTAAGATATATTTACATGATCTGAGGAAGTGGAACTTATCCTAACACTAACAACACAAACTTGCCAATATTTGCCTTGTAACAACACACATGCTTTTTGCAATTAGAGGAGTGATTCAAAAATAAAATGGAAGATGAGAGGGAAGAAAGCTGTGTTATCCAAATGTGAGACGGAAAAGCCCATCCTGTTTGTGAACTCTTCTTTAAAACATTTTTGAAGTCTGTTTCTAGATGCCAGTAGAAGAGGAAATGACCTTTCTGGGAAAAAGTCTACAATTTTAGCTTGAGCTGTGGCTGTAGGAAGTCATGATAACAATGACACTCTCCTACAATAAGGTCTAGATGAGGCAGTAGGACCTCTTCCTAAATGGCTCTAGATCATGTTAATAAAAGATAACTTGTCACTTCTTTAAAAGACCTTAACTATTATGTATATACAATATGACATTATTTGTACTTTTAACAAATCATTTTGAACAGATATTCTTCTCCACTTTAAACAATAGTTTGATACTGTATATGCTGCATTGATAATACTGTTGTTTATTTATTTATTCATTTTTTTTTTACTATGTTGCCTAGTTTGACATCTCATTTTCAGTGGATGGTTAGGGAGAAAAGCTACACCAAAGAGTTATGTTATAATAAATATGACTGTTTTATACAATATGTGCAGCTATTTAAACCATGTAAATATGGGGTTCCTATTAAATGACCAAAGATGCATTCTTTCAAATGCATTTTGATCGAACCTGAAAGCATGAAAAGGCAAAATAGCGAAACGGCATATAAGCAAATTCTTTCCCTGGGAAAGAAACTGCTTGGCCGTTTCCATTACTTTGCCGTTTTCATGACTGTAGTATGATCTCGGAGTTGGCATATTTAACTGGGGGGTGCAGGGGGTATGGGGGGGCAAAGCCCCCTATTTTATGTAATGTTTTAAATTTTTTGTTTGTTTTGTGGAACAGCAATTTGGAAAAAAATTGCTGTTCTAAGCATTCAAGATTGTATGCTTTTGCTTATATGGGTTTGATAAATCATCGTTCACTTTTTTAAGCATTCGATGATTTAACATGGACCCGTAAATATGAATGATCTGTAAATGACTTAAATTAGATTTACTTTGGAATAGGCAAGACAGCTTATCCCACTGTGCTATAATATGTTTGTCACAGACCAGTGTGTAATAGTAAAATATCAATGAGTGACACACGACTGTTGATAAGATGTTGGTAATGCAGATAGTTATCTTGGGCGGCCACGGTGGTGCAGCGGTTAGCGTTGTCGCCTCACAGCAAGAGGTTCTCCGGTTCGATCCTCGGCTGGGATGCCTTCTGTGCGGAGTTTGCATGTCCTCCCTGTGGTCGCGTGGGTTTTCTCCGTTTCCTCCCACATCCCAAAGACATGCAGTAGGTGGATTGGACACTCTAAATTGGCCTTAGGTGTGAGTGTGTGTGTGTGCCTTCTATGGAAGGTTGGGCGCCGGGCTGGCAACTTGACACTGTAAAACTTCACTGCCAATCCTGTGTGCGGACAGATGATCCGCTGTGGCGACCCCTAACCGGGAAAAGCCGAAAGGAGAAGAAGAATGCAGATAGTTATCTTAGCCAATAGTTATACAACACGACCAGTACTTCATAAAATCATGGTTAATATAAAGTTATTGAAGCATATCCCATAGGAAGAAGTAGCCAGATAACATGCTGATTTTTACTGAGTTGATGAAAGGTCATTGGAGTGTCACCTGATATGAAGTAGAAAACAACCATAATCCAGAGAGCTCAAGTCAGGTCGGGTATTCCACTTGTGACCCAGAGGCTGACAGGACTAATGAGAACCAATGTACAAAGGATTAGTCCAGACCCTACCCCCAGTGGTCCTAGACTTATACTTCCTAAACCACTCCCCCTTTCCAAACCAACAAATCAGATCATTCTACTAATCTAACCTTTTACACCACACCCATTCTTCCACATAACATTTTGTTAGTTCCCATTACTTAGAGTAATATGACCTACTCTCTTATCTTTACTTTAACTTATACCAGTCTTACCTATCATATAGCACCTATAATCAAACTCAGTATCATGCCTATAGTAACTAACCTTAACTCTACCAAAATATTTCACATTGCCACACTTGTTCTAACCTCAGCATATCTCCTAACCTCCTTCCAACATCTGAATTATTCTCAGTTTCACTATCCTCATAAACAAACAACCATACAATCTCTCACTACCTCTCTCAGTCATATAAATATAACATCCACACCAAGCTACCTACTACCAAAGTACCACAGACTGGCTCACATTAAATACAATACCATAATAACCAGAAAAGTCCTCTACCATATAAGTAACACACATAATCCTTTGCTCATGCTTAAAAGACAATCCTTAGAAGATGGACACATCCATCCTAATCCAGGCCCAGCCAATGTCCTAACCACTAATTCTCATACTCTCAATCCCTCTATCCCACTCTCCCCTACCAAACTCCCCAACTCACTCCTGCTAGCACATTTCAATACCTGTGGCATAAATAACAAAGTGGCCCACCTCCATGCTCTCTTGGATGTATACTCCTTTGACATCCTATGTTTGACAGAAACATGGTTAAAGCCTGGAACTCAAGATAATGAAGTCATACCTCCAGGCTACAATATACTGAGACGTGATCACAACAGAAGAAAAGGTGAGGGAGTAGCAATTCCTTTCAAAGATGGCCTAATATTTACCTATCCATCCTATAACCCTCCTACAGACAATAATGCTCAGGTTCTCATCTCCAAAATTCAGCTCAACTCTAATAAAGTCATATATATCATATGTATCTATTTACCTCATGGGAACAACATCTGCATACTAGAAAATATACTTAGCTGGGTCGTTTCAACCTTCCCACAAGAAACTATAATCCTAGGTGACTTTAATATTGATTGGAAGAGCATCAGTACTGAACATCCAACCTCCCATATTAACCTTCATGGCTTCTCTCAAACCATTACCTCCCCTACTAGAATCAACAAAGCAAATAAAAAAGAGACCATCTTAGACTGGATTCTTATTAATAACTTCCACCAAACTTATAAGGTAGTAACCTTCCCTGATGATTGAAGTGATCACTCATTGACCTACATAATCAGGGAAAAGATTATTATTTCTCACCCCACAACATATAGGACTATTTGGAACAACAAGCATTGTAACCTAGGGATATTCCAAAGTGAACTTAGTGCTTGTAATTGGTCTCCCCTAAAAACCCTCCCACTTGAAGAGGCTGTTAAATACTTCAACTCTAGATTCTTAACTATCCTTGACCAGCATGCACCTAAGCGTACCATCAGAATTAACTCAAAACCAGCACCTTGGCTATCTAAAGAAACCAGGCAAAAAATCCTACACAGAAATAAAACCTGGGATAGGTGGCGAAGTACCAAAAATACAGCAGATCAACAACTATTTAGACAGCTGAGAAATATGACCAAAAAAAAGCAATACTCTCAGATAAAAAAGACTTCTACTGTAAAATGCAGCAAACACCAAAATAACCCACAGAGATTCTGGGCAAGTATCGATAGACTCAAATACCCTGGTCACTCCAGTACACCAGCCCCAACAGACGCTAACCACAAGACCCCCATCGAAACCATTAACACCTTCAATACCTTCTTTACTGAGGCCATACAATCTCTGGCCAGCCAGCTATCCCCTGAAACTCTAGCTTTCTGATCCCCTATACTAGCCCTCTTCCTACATTTCAATTGCAACCCATCTCTATCAATCTTATTTACAAACTCATCCAAAAACTGAAGCCTTGTACTCCATCTGCTGACCAGATCCCAGCTGAATATCTGCAAAAAGCAGCTACATCTGTAGCTTATCCTAGATCTATACTTATAAACAGAACCATTAATGAGGGAACCATACCAGCCATGTGGAAAATTTCTCACATTATCCCTCTACATAAAGGCGGCAACTCAAATGAATACTTGAACTATCGACCTATAGCCCTACTATCTTTAGTTAAAATCATGCAAAGATGCATTCATCATCAGCTACTTTACCATTTAATTCAACACAACATACTAATACCCAGCATGGTTTTAGGCCTTTCCATAGTACCACTACTGCCCTATTATCCTTCACTGATTCTATTAACAGAAATCGTAATAATAATATTCTCTCTTCAGCTCTCTTTATTGATCTTTCAAAAGCTTTTGACATGGTAAACCACCCTTTGCTTATAAACATTCTCAAATCACTTTCTCTTGATACTTGAGCTTTATAACGGTTTACTTCCTACCTCAGCAATAGGCAGCAAGCAGTGCTTTGGCAGAATAATCTATCATCCCATCTGCCAGTCATCCTGGGTGTTCCCCAAAGCTCTATTCTAGGTCTTCTACTATTCTCAATTTTTATCAATGATCTGCATTTAGCTATTCCTCAAGCTACCTGTATACAATATACAGATGATTCTACACTTATCTGCACAGCCAATTCCTCCTCTGAACTGCAATCCCTAACTCAGAAGGTATTTAACACAGTAGAGACTTGGTTTTTAAAATGTCTTCTCTTGAATCCCAAAAAAACAAAACTCCTGCTCTTTACTCCTACCCATAAGTCCACCCCAATAGATTTCTCAGTTATCTCTAAAAATGGTACCCTCATTTCTCCTGACTCTACCACCAAACTCCTTGGAATTACAATAGATAATAACCTTAACTTCAACACTCATATTAACAACACCATAAAAACAGTTAACAGAAAAGTGGGCTCCCTATATAGGATTAAACCTTTCCTTATTTCTACAGCTAGAACTACTATTGTCCACTCTCATCTTATCTCTACACTGCTCTATGCCTCACCGATTTACACAAACCTAACAAAAAACAACCTGTTCAAACTAGCTAGTACCTATAATAACATTGCCCAATTTGCCACCGATAATCCCTTCAGAACCCATCACTGTCAGAACCTAAAACAACTAGGATGGCTTGAACTACAAAATCAGCTTCAATTCAACCAACTTACCATTGCCCATAAGGTCCTTAATCAACCTAACAAAACTCCAATACTCTCAAACCTCATAACCCCCTATCAAAATCTTAATACCTTACACTCATCAAATAAACTATTAGTTAGCATACGTAAGTCAACAACATGGCAGGCGAATCTCTGTTCTCAAACACAGCTGGAAAAAACTGGAACCTTCTACCTAGCAAACTTGCTTCACCTCTTTCCCTACCCCTCTTCAAACAAAAACTCAAATTATTCCTTAGAACGCACTGGTTATGCCCATGCAGTAACCCTGACTAAAATGTCACCCCTGTTCTAATACTTCCTAGTTTCTACTTTCTTACTACTCAATATTGTGTAGCATAAATGAAAGCAGGAATTGAAAAAAAAATACTGTAACATTTTAACTATTTGCTTCTTCTGAATATTTGTCCAAAATTCTGTATACAGTCACTGTTATGTACAATACAATGTATTTTGAAATATCTGCTATTTGCTATTTTATTGTAACCTACTACCTGGTTACTTACTGTCTGTGTTTATTTTTATTGTAACCTTTAACTTTGTTATTACTGTTGTGTTCATTGGAGCTTATCTCCCCGGGCCTCTACTGAAAATGGACATATTTCCAGTTAGACTAGCCCAGTCAACAAATGTAAAATAAAAAATAAATAAATAAAATCACTTTAGCTAGCAAATGCTTTCCCTGTGAGAAGAATAAAGACACCCTGTTGAAGTTTCAAGACATTTATTCAGTTAAGTAGGAAGATGGACAAGTGTTCTTGTTCTGCTTCGTTACCATATCCTAGACAATACTTCATTTTCTTACTCCTTTTCTTAGAACCAATGTTTATTAAAAGTATCTTTTTGTTGAAGATGTCTTCTGAAAAAGTGTTTTTTTTTTTTTACATCTGGCATCTTTGGAGATATATTTTTGTACCTATGAGAGTAAGGAACAAAAAGTGCACTGTATAAATATTTGCATAATATGACTAAAACATAAGGACAGCAGGAGGGGAGTTCATAATAAAAAAGAAGAAATGCAAAATACAAAGCACTGTCCTCCATAATATTCAAATTTTACTTGCACTACTGAGAAGAAATTCACCACTAATTTTTCAGCCTGCTATTTCTGACACTGATGGCCTTGAAACCAAGAAAAGAAAAGTGGCATGAGAACTAATCAGGAAGAGTAATAACAGTACAGATTTGGTGCCAGTGTCATACAACCTAACTGAGATTTTATGAACACAGCTGCATTCCTGACAGCCTTGCTTGTGGGACCAAATATGCCAGTTATGACCTTAGACATTGCAGCAAAAGTGTTATATCCACTTCTGAATTCAGAGGGCTTTGGGGAGAAAACTTCTGAAAACGAGCATTGTAATAAAAAAGGATGCTAGTCTCAGCTACCATCAGCACGTACACGTGTAATAATATGCAAATTGTACAGAATATGGAACATTAGTTTACAATACCTCTTACCTATTCAGTGTTAAAGTGTATACAGATTGTACATATATCTCTTTCATTTCATTATACAGATTGTACATATATGTCACTTTCATTTCATTACACATTGTTCTTTATATGTTTCTTAATAAGTGCTTGATAGTATGTATAGCTGATTATAATTAGAGCATTTTTTCCCATAGCCTCCTTTGAAAATGGGCCTCAGCCCTATAATCAACTGGGTTAAAAAAACATAACTGAATAACAAATAAAATAGTGCATGAGCAGAATAAAATGTCCCTTAATTTCAAGACTTTAAGTGAAAACTTGTTGTTGTCTGTCTTTGTCATAGAAAAGAAAAGTTGCAATCAAACTGGACTGTAAAGTTTTACGTAACGAATTTACACAAAATAAGGTATTATAGTTAACAAGAAATCATCACATCAGGTCTTGTTATCCATTTGTACATTTCTGTATGTAGACATACACTGCCTCACACACAAATGTGAACAAGTATGTTATATACTATACATATGTATGGATCTGCATGCTGCTATAGATAAATGAAGCTATGTGTTCTATTTTTATATTTACTGATTTTTGTATGTTTTCATATTCTGTGGTTATGCTTTATGTAAAGTATACAGAGGCCTATTCCACGCGTAGTTTCTGCAGGAACCAGAACAGACAGCTTTCTTCCAACACTAAGACCATATCCTAATGGGGACGAGCAGCATTCTGCACCATCGCTACATGCATTGTCTCTCGATCCTGCAGCTGTTGCAACGTATTTTCACCCAGCCATACTATCTCAGCACATCCCTTTTCAGCGTCCAGTTAGTAGGTACGTCCTATAATCTGTTTTACTTTGCGAATTATCCTGCTGAACTCTTTAATTTCAGCATCATATAATTTTGTTAAGATTTGGTTTGATCCATCTGGTCAATGTTTTATTTCAGATTTTCAGCAACTTTTTTTTTCTTTAATGACATTTTGTTTTCAGAGGAAAAATCAGCCAGTACAGTGTAATAATGTACCTGCAAAAAGATATTTGCCAGTGAGGATAAGATTAGTTTGATACTAACTATGTTTAGTGACATATCTACACATATTTATCTCAGTTATTGTGTTACACACACACACACACACACACACACACACACACACACACTACTCTCTACTTCATTTGTTTTGCTTGTTCTTGGATTCAGAAGGTACCGTCACATCAAATAGGTTTAATTATGACCCTGAAAATTCCCCTGAATAGCACTGCTGCTTGCAGAAATGCATTATGGTAAGGTTCTCCTAGAAGAAAATGTATGGTGCTCTGTAAGAGACTGGATATTGGCTGTCTATGCAGCTACCAACTTTGAGCAAATGCTTAGTTGCTTGAAAAATACATTATCTGTGGAAGGGGAAATTTCTTTTTCCATGAGGTGTGACCTTGGAGTTGATTTCACAAATAAAGGAGAGCAAAGACAAAGTGTTGTGCATGAAGAAATGTCAGAGGGCTTTGTTGCAGAAAAATAAACTTCAAACTATACATCTTTTAGACGGAGGAAAAATTCAATGAAATAATCAACGCTTAGCTGTCCAGGCACTGACAAAGAGGATACTGAGTATGAATTAGATGTCCCCATCCTGTGAGAGGTGCTGTAAGTCTGTTCCATTTTATAATCTTTCTTGAACATTGCATGCACATTTTTCCCCCAAATTAAAAGCATATAAGTGATGAGTCAAGTTGAAATTCCACTTTTCTAATTGTTTTAAATATGTATTGTACATATTAAATGTCTTATTTATTTTTTGGGTGGGGCTTTTCTGCCTGGGCCTCCACTGTAAAGGGGCAATTGATCAGTTGGACTTTCCCAGTAAACAAATTCAGCAAATAAATTACCAAATTAAATGATCAGAGTAGAAAGCAACTCACAATGAAACTCCAAAAAAGAGGATTTCTTTACTGAATACCTGTAAAACAATTATGTCAGTCATACCAAAATAATAATACTAATAATAATCAATATTGCTAATGTATAAACCGTTCACTAAGGTTGTAAGATCAAATTAACCCTGACGTCTGGGGAAGAAGTTTCTTCTCTGTTTTATCAGTCATCTTGCGCAAGTCTGTAAGATTAATATAATATTTTCCTTTAAACCTTTCATATGTGCTCAGGTTTACAAAAAGACATGGCTTCTCTTTAACTGTAGGTACTGCTGCAAATTATCCACAATGGTAGTAGCTACAATGGACACCGCATACTATGATATCAGCACTCATCTACATTTCTACATGAAGGAATTTGAAGTGTTTCCAGCAAGTTTCTTTGACTGCACTGCTACTGCTTATCACTAGATGGCAGAGTATCAGAGAAGCTGTAAGCATTTTGAGCCCATGGGAAGGCCAGCACATATTACTCATTTTCCAATTTCAGTAACAGAACTCAGAAGCAGTATAACAATGAAAGTACATTTAATGTTTAAAAAAATGAGCCATAGTTTGTTGTTCAGCCATATGCACCCATTATAAATCAACAACTACCAAAAGTGACACGTCTTTCCACAAAACAAAAATGCCAGTAACTCATAACTTCAGAGTTATGCATGGCAAACATTCACACAGTAGTGATACTAAAAACATAACACCATAATGAATTAGTACAAACAAATCTTCATACAAACAGGAAAATGTTTAGGCCATACTAACTTTAAAATGGACATTACCCTCCCTTTAGTCAGCCTATACTCTCTGTCCTAGCATACTCATCATCATCCTCATCCCCTTAGTCACATGTTCTCCATGGGACTGGGGTGTTGCGTCAACTGTTGCTATCTCTCTCTTTCTCTCTTGATTCAATGCCACTCTCCTATCTTCTTCAACAGTCATGCCTGATTGTCGCAGGTCTCTCACACAATCCATCTCTTTGTTTGAATCCCCTCGTTTCCTCTTGCCTTCTTGTCTGTCCCAAATCTTCTTCACCAGACTGTCTCCTGCTTTTCTGCACATGTGCCTGAACCACTCTAAGCTATTCTCTTTGATCATCTCTGCAAATGGAGCTACTTGGCTTCTCCTCTTGTTGTCCTCATTTTCTCATCTGTCCCACAGTGTGTATCCTACCACCGGTCTCAGGCACTTCATCACCTCTAGCTTCCTCAATTGCTCGGCCTTCACTCCCCATGTTTCTGTACCTTACAGTAGTACTGGTCACATCACTGTTTTGTACACCTTACTTTTCAGTTTCTTTGGCATTCTTCTATCACACACATAATCCCTGACACTCTATGCAGTCCCTCTGATTCTAATTTGACCTCCTCATTCAGCAGCCCTTCTCTTCAGCCACTTCTCTTAGGTACTCAAAACCATTAAGTTGTTCCACTATTTTTCCTTCAATCTCAGTTCCACCTTCTTCTGATTTCCCCCATTAGATGCTTTGACAACTGTCTTATCTGAACTCAGTTTCATCCCATGTGCCTTCGGTTTTGCATTCCATTGCCTATCGTTTGCTGAAGTTCTTGCTCAGAGTCTGCCTATAATGCCAGAGCATCTGCATACAGCAGTTTTGTTGATCTGTCCCCTTCAATTTGTTCTCTAATGTAGCCTACCACCAGTATCAATAGGAGTGGGCTAACAGCTTAACCTTAATGCACACCCACTCCCACTGGGAACCCTTCTGTGTGTCCAAACACTATTCATACTTGTGTCATTTGATCCTTGTACATGGCCTGCACCAATTCTACCAATGATTCTGGAATTTCATACTATCACAGGACTGTCCAAATCAGCTTTCTTGGGACCTTATCATATGTTTTCTCCAAGTCTAGGAATGTCCAGTTGGACTCGTTCCTCATCTATATCTTCTTCTCAACTATTTGGCTCACTGCAGTCATCGGTCGATTGTGCTGCATCCTGATCTGAATCCATACTGCTTATCACCAATCTTCCATTCTGTTATTTGATTTGGATGTCAGTCATCCTCTCCAGAGCCTTCATGCAGTGTGACAGGAGCTTGATACCTCAATACTGCCCACAGTTGTGGATGTCCCCTTTGTCCTTGTACACTGACACTAGTGTGCTTATTCTTCAGTCAACTGGGATATGCCTTTCTCTCCATACTGCTATGAGTACCCTCTGAGGTAATTTCTCCTCAAATCACCCAACATTTTGATCAGATCTGCCATCACTACATTTGACCCTGATGTTTTCCCCTAACATTATTTTCCCTGGAGCTGTTCTTACTTCTTCTAGAATGGGGTCCTCTTCTTTTTTCATTACAGGCTGTGCCTGGGGCAGTGCAGCTTCTGTGGGGTTTACTTCATTCAGAAGCCACTGGAGTAACTCCTTCTATTTGCCTTTGATGTTCTGTATATTGGTGAGCAGGTTGTTGCTAATATCCCTTATTAAGGGTGTCTAATAACTACCCTCTTTATCTTCCTGTTTTTGCCTTGCAACCTGATAGAGTTTCTTTGTGCCCTATACCGAGTCACTTTCCAGATGGTGGTTGACTGCCTGTGATGCTTTGTTCTTTGCTATTGCAAGTGCTCTCTTCTTTGTAAACTAACTGGTATTCCTTCATTTCCTGGTCCATCTTTCCTACACTCCACTTTTTCCTGCACGCCTTCTTTCTTTTGATAAACTCTTGGACTTCTGCATTCCACCACCAAATTTCCTCATGTGCCATATTTCCATACCTTTTGTCTGTTCTATAGTCTTCACACATGCTGTTTTGAGGAACTGCCATTCATCTTCAACTCGCCCTCTTTCCTTTTCTTCCTGAGGCACTATAGCCCTGAGTAATTCCTTCAACTGTTGTACTTTCTCTTCAGTCAGCTTCCAGGTCTTAAGCCTGCTCTCTGTTGGTCTTTGAGTCTTCTCTGATCACTGCTTACAGATGATTGTTGCAACCAGTGGTTTATGCTCTTGGCCAACTGTTGCACTAGGGATGTCTTTGCAATCAAAGTCTATCTGCGTTGCATGTTGACCACTCTTGTATGTAATCACGTGACTGTCTCTCTCTTGTTGAACCAGCATCAAGCCACTTGCCATACAGAAATCTAGAATGGCCTCTATTTATTTATTTCTGTTGCCCCACCAATGTGCATACAGGCAGTCCTCATAACCTGTTCTGTCTGTCCCAATATGTGCATGTAGGTCCCCCATTATCAACACCAACTCATGCTGTCTTGCTTTATATATTAGGCCCTGCAACTGCTGCCTGAATGCACTGCTTCCTTGCTACCACAACCCTGCTGTGGGATATAGGCTGATGAATAGTGCCATATCCTTACATTGGAATCAGATTGCCATGAGTCTGTGGTTAATTCTGATGACATCCTTCACTGTCTTCTGAAGCCTCTCCCTCACCACAGTTCCCATACCATTTCTAGTCCATCCTCCTCCTGAGCAGTAGACTCTGGATCCCAAGCCAAGTGGCTTTGCTGCACTGCCTTCCATCTTGTCTCCTGAATACAGAGGATGTCCAGCCTCCTCCTTACCATCACATCATCCACTTTCAAGCTGCATCACGTCAGTGAACTTATAGTGAGTGCAGCAATCCTTAGTACATGTGTGGCAGGTTGATTGGTTATACATCTAAACTGGCAACTGGACCCCAGATGAGCAGTAGCTTATTGATCCAGGGCTGCTGGGCTTAATGGTGGGCCCACACTGGCCAATAGAGGAGCATAGACCCCTCCCACTGTTAGCATGGCTCTCTGGCATAGGCCATGGTAGGCCTGGTCCTCAATGCACTTATTACTGGCAAATACACATGCACATTTTTGGTGACATTAGTCAAGGTGACCAAATCACCTAGAGCCAGTTCTTACACCACTGAGTAGCTACTACTGACATGGTGCTCAGCTTGACTTCCATGTTCTCCTATCTAGAAAATACTGTACACCACAGCTGATGCCCAAAGTGGTTGAGCTACACAACTCTTCCCCTCAAAAGGTGCCATCTGTGCTGCTGCCCACAACTACATTCTTGGGGAAGTTTGAGATGAAAAAAACAAACATGTACTTAGGAGGTGGGATAATTCCCACAGAGACACAGGAAGTACATGCAGACTCCATACAGGCATTGGCCTAAGGTCAGGATCGAACCATGTATCTTGTGATGTCCTACCATGCTATCTTAGTTTAACAATGAGAATAACTAAAGAAATCACTGCATCTACTGAAAGCATTAAAATTAAGACTACTCCTAGCCCACGACTTCTGATACATTAACCAATTAATAATATTCATTTATTCATAAAAATGAATAACAGACTACTAGTACAAATGATCTGATGCGCTTTTAACACATCCTCATCAGGGTATAGGGTACCAGGAAGAATTTGGGCTTTGCATGAGTAAAATACATTACAAAAGTACCGAATAACTCTATGCACAGTCAGACACACACACACACACACACATGCACACACACACACACACACACACACACACACACACACACACACACACACACACACACACACACACACACACATCTTTCAACTGTCCAGATTTTCACAGAATGTCCAGATTTTTGTCTCATATTTTTGGTCTGTTCCTCATATAATTTGTGATTTTCTGGCAAATCACTGGGATTACCTGAGGATTGAAGTCACTAAATAATAACATGCATTTGAGTTTCAGGTATCAGATCCTTCAGAAAATGTATGTTAAAATAAACCCTGTTATTCTAGCAGCTTCTGTTTGAGTTTGAGAGGTATGACACACACAGACACACACACACACATGCACACACATATTCAATACATAAAGAAGCCATCTTGGAAACACACAGTTGTTAACACAGATGCAAATGTAATTATTTTCTAGCATTCAATTATGCAAAAAAAGTAGAGTGTTAAAATGTTTCAGTCATGCAATCCAATTTGCATAAGGTTCTGATTATATACATGTGTTTGTGTGTGTGTATACATACACATATATATATATATATATATATATATATATATATATACACACACACACACACACACACACACACACACACACACACACACACACACATATATATATATATATATATATATATATACACACACACACACATATATATATATATGTGTGTGTGTGTGTGTGTGTGTGTGTATATATATATATATATATATATATATATATATATATATAGATATATATATATATATATATATATATATATATACACACACACACACACACATATATATATATGTATATATATATATATATATATATCTATGGAAATCATATATATAATTGAGCATTTGTAGTGCTGAATGTTTTTTACGCTAATAAAAGTTATTGAAACTCATTGGATCACTTCTGCCAGAGTTAAGTCCATAAAAGATCATTAACTGTAGGTATCTGTGGGATTTCCCCACTGTAGAGTGATCTCAGAATTGGTATAAATAATTAGCAGATAGGGGGCACAGCCCCCTACATGGGGGTGAAGTTTACTGCCTGCAAAAAAAAACGTGAGTTTTTGCTGTTGTTGTGTTGGCTTTTGATCTTTTGGGACTGATGTTTATTTGATATTTGTGTACTTCAATACTATAAAGTACATCTGTATATATTGCAATAAATTCTGGACCTTGTGAGCTATATGATATGACGTCTGAATGTGGCAGACTCCATCCATACTGAAAGCACCAGCAGCATACCTTTATTCAATCCTCTATTGATAGTGATATGGGTTAATAGAAAGCATCTGTTAAACAATCCTACCGTACTAACTTTCTGACATATTTTGCAAATTTTATTAATAAGACAATTAATGGCCTATAAAAGGAAGGGAGTTGGTTTTAAATGTTGTTCTAAAGAAGTTCACACACTAAGTGAATGAAAGTGCTTTACCGAAATCTTAGGATTACAGTTTTAAGTTTTAACCTGCATTTCTAAAAAAGTTTGAAAACTGACTTCAGTGACTGTTGTTGATTTGTAAAACAAAGCTGTGGATTACTTAAATTATAACTACAGTGGTGAGCACACATTTATTATGACAATGCATTTCCATTTCTGAATCAAGCTGTGCAATGCTCGGGTTCTTTAAGCTTGCATGCATGCTCAGTCTATTAATTGCAGATGGAGGCAGACATCTTGTTTGGAGCTGACTGACCTTCCTAATGCACCGTATCCCTACATTGAAATACATAATGGTGCTGAGGACTTTGGTCTGTTGCTACTTCTCAGCTTCATACTTCCTGCTTTTGTTCACACATCTTAAACTACTATTTCTGATCATGAGTTACCATTCGTCACTGAGACCTTTTCTCCTGTATTACAAAGAGAGCTTCATATGAATGTATAAACATATGCATGGGTGTACATTTGTGCTAATTAGGGGGCACCTGTTGTACCTGAACATGCTCATATGTGATTAATATACACACAATTTAAATGCCTCAGCAATGTGCTCAACCAGTTCAGTTCTGGCTTTGGTTAAATAATTGTGCTTGTCAGCTCTTTCTCTGTTTATAAGATGGTGAATGTTATCCATCCCTTTTTGATCTATGAAGAGTTCCAAGATGCAGAACTCCTGCAAAGTATTGGTTGTCAAATGCTGTTGAATTTGATGTGCATAACTGCCAACACTCTAGGGACAACTGAAAAAAAAGACTTGTACCAGGGATATCAAGGGGAACAGTGAAATAACAGCAGCCCCAGACAGCTGAAGGGCACCCAAATGGGGCCACAAATATGTTAAAACAGGCATCTTCTACTGCTATATACTTAGTTTTAAATTTATCCAGATTAACCCAAAAGAATTAGCTTTGAATTACGGCATCAAAAGGGGAGAATTTTCAACAGCTATTCCAGAGGAAACATCCATTCATTTAATCTCCCGTACCTCTTTTATCCCACTCAGGCTTGTAGAGGAGACAATGCTTCTTCTGGTAAGCAAGAAAAGTATATACACCACATAGTCAGCTACAGACAGTTTAGAGGACCGACACACTCATAAACAACATGTTTTAAAGATGGTGGAGAAAACCAGAGCACTCGGCAAAAACTCATGTAGACAAAGGAAGGACATGCATAGGAAGCATCCCAGTCAGACAACATACTGGAGAACAAAGCACTGTGAGGCAGCTTGGTGCAATAAAAACTGTGAATAATATTTATGTTTTCTTATTTATTTATGTATATGTGGCAATGAATGAAACCACTCAATTGTATTATTCATTGCAGTTTTTATTTATGTGAACAGCTAAAGACATTAGCAGGAATTTTTGTGACAGGTGATTGCAACATATATATATATATGTATATATATATATATATATATATATATATATATATATATATATATATATATATATATAGTACAGTTGTGTACACTTACCATAAATGAAGATGTTCGTGTGTCTTCACTGTTGCAGTCATCACTGTAGGGTTCTCCCTGTCGGCAGGCAGTCCTCGGTTGGCCAGAATCCCAAAGTCTGGTCCGGCGTCAGCTGTTCAGCCATGCTCCCTGACATCAGTGCGCTAGGAGTACAAAGCTGCCAGCTGACGCCATGTTCTCCAGTTTTTCTTGCCCCAGATGTCAGGTGACTAAAAATGAAGGCTAATAGTAGACAAAAAAAAAATAACATACAGCAAGCCCCATACCCTGAAGCAAATACACCTCAGAAGAAGGGTGAAATAGGAAACCACAGTAATGAAAGTATAAGCGGGGCCAGGTGGGAGGGTAACCCAGACTGCAACAGTGAAGACACTCGAACATCTACATTTATGGTAAGTGTACACAACTGTACCATGTTCATCGTGTTTCACTGTTGCAGTCATCACTGTAGGGTTGAATCCCAAAGCTGAGATAAAGGGTGGTGGTCATAGAGCAGAAGGGGTGGCTAGAAGGCACTGTAAAACTGCAGAAGCAAAGCCTGCCCTAGACTTAGAGTAAAGAGGGAGATTATAGTGCTTAGAGAAAGTATGCACCAAACTCCAAGTAGCAGCTTCCAAAATGTCTTTGGTAGGTACTCCCCTAAGAAAGGCAGCTGAAGTAGCAGCAGCTCTGGTAGAGTGAGTCCTAATTTTTCCTGGATTTGCTTTCCATGATGAGAGTAACAAAATCTGATTCCATGAGCAATCCATTTAGAAACGGTCTGTTTTGAAATAGCTTTGCCTTGGTTATTTGCTGCATAAGAAACAAACAGTTGTTCTGTTTTCCTGATATCCTTGGTTCTGTCCAGGTAAAAACAAAGTTGTCTGTGTACATCCAAGGAATGCAAAATCCTTTCCTCCTTATTTTGTGGATTAGTGAAAAAGGTTGGCAGGTGAATAGTTTGATTTAAAGCCACTTTGGAAACCACTTTAGGCATGAAAGTAGGATTAGTCCT
The DNA here is from genome assembly GCF_019279795.1 of Protopterus annectens. NCBI lineage: Eukaryota > Metazoa > Chordata > Ceratodontiformes > Protopteridae > Protopterus > Protopterus annectens. The sequence goes on along the minus strand of NC_056731.1, from coordinate 167,491,602 downwards.
TAAAGACACCCTATCTTGATGAAAAATAATATAAGGTTCCACAGCCATGAGAGCTTGTAACTCCGAGACTCTCCTGGCTTAAGTCAAAGCCAGCAGGATAGCTGTCTTCCATGATAAATACTGAATATGAGATGTGGCAGCAGGCTCAAAAGGAGGCAGAGTGAGTTTTTCCAGAACATAGTTGAGGTCCCAGGCAGGTATGGGTGGTGTCCTAGGGGGTCTTAAATTCTTTGCTCCTCTGAGATATTGTTTCAGAAGTGGATGGGAAAAGATTGGAGGATCTGTATTGTAATGTGCAGAGATAGCTGAGGCATGCAGTTTTATGGAGGAGAAGGATAAACCCTTATGTAGCATGTCCGTCAGGTAAAGTAAAATCAGTGGGATATTAGGAATGAGAGGATCCGAATCCTGAGCATGCATCCAGGTGCAAAATCTCTTCCATTTACCTGCATAAGATTTTCTAGTGCTAGGCCGTCTGGCTTCTAAGATGACATCCATGACCTGTTTGGGAAGCAAAGGATTAGTCATAGACCCTGAATTCGCCAGGCTACCAGGTTGAGAGTTTTGACATGAGAGTGCAGGACCTGGCCCTGGTGTTGGGACAAAGGATTTGGAATCTGAGGTAAAATCCAAGGTGGCTCCTGGGATAGATTCATCAGTGTTGAATACCAGAACTGACGAGGCCAATTTGGGGCCAGTAAAATCATCATCTTGGGCTTGTCCTGCTTGATCTTTAATAACACCCATGGAAGAAGAGGTAGTGGCGGAAAGGCATACTCCGAGAGGTTTCTCCAACTGAATGATAGTGCATCCACTTTCCATGCTTGTTGGTGAAATGTCCTTGTGCAAAAAATCTGTAACTGGTGGTTGAGGGGGGATGCAAATAGATCTATGTCCGGGCAGCCCCAAGTGTCTGTAATCATCTTGAATATTTGGGTGTCTAGCATCCACTCGTGTGGGTCTGACAGGTTCCTGCTCAGGCTGTCTGCCAGAATATTTTGTTTCCCTGGCAGGAACTGAGCTTGTAGCTCCACTTTGCAAGCTAGAGCTGTGTTCCATAGAGTCATGGCCAGTCTGCAAATGGGGTAGGAGTGTGAACCCCCTTGCTTGTTTATCTACCACATAACTGTGGTGTTGTCTGTCCATATCAGTAGCTGTCCTGGTTGTAGAAGATCCCTGAAACCCAAGAGAGCATTCTGAACAGCTAACATCTCTTTTAGATTGATATGTAGGTGCTTCTAATCCTCTGTCCAAAAACCTTGCAGACCTTTTCCCTGCAAGTGGGCTCCCCATGCGTAATCCGAGGCATCCGTGGTTAACACTTGGCTGGCTGTAGGCAGACTGAAGGCTTTCCCTTTGTTGTGAAGACACGTCATGGTCCACCAATGGAATTCCTTTTGTAGGCAAGGCAAGACAGAAATTTGTGTGTCTAGACTGTGGCAATGCTGGGACCATACACTTTTTAGGTACCATTGTATTTTTCTCATATGTAGTCTTGCATTTGGTATGAGAAGGATGCAGGAGGCCATGTAACCCAACGCCTGCAGGAATTTCCTTGCAGTTAGCTGAGACATTAATGCCAAGGTTTTGAAAGTTGAAGCCAGCTGTAGTTGTTTTTCGGATGTCAGGAATGACATCTGGGTTGTTGTGTTTAGAAGAGCACCCAGAAAAGTTATCTGTTGTGTGGGTGTCAAATTTGACTTTTTTATGTTCACAGTGAATCCCAGGTACTTGAGAAGATTTTGAACAAATTCCAGATGCTGGAGTAAGAGGTCCTTGCTGTCTGCTTGGATAAGGCAGTCGTCCAGATAAGGGTAAATTTGGATTCCCTTGTGTCTGCAGTAAGCTACTACTGGTGCCAGGCGCTTGGTGAAGACCCTGGGCGCAGTAGACAAGCCAAAGGGCAGTGAAGAGAATCGGTAATGTTTTGAGCCGGCCTTGAACATGAGGTATTTTCTGCACTCCTGTCTGATAGGAATATGTAAGTAAGCCTCCTTTAAATCCAATGTCACCATCCATGGATTTTTGCTTAACATTGGCAGGAGCTGCTGCAGAGTAAGCATCTTGAACTTTGGTATCTCCAGGAATGTGTTTAAGACTGACAGATCCAGGATGGGTCTCCATGAATTTTGCTTTCTGGGAACTAGAAAGAGCCTTGAGTAAAAGCCTTGCCCCATCTCTGATTGTGAAACCAGTTCTATGGCCCTCATAGCCATGAGGGATCCCACTTGGTTTAATGCCTCTGACCATTGGTGTTTTGGTAGGTTTGGCCATCCGTTTGGTCTTGGCAAGGTATGAAAGTTGTAACCTCTTGAAACTACATCCAGAACCCACTTGTCTTGGGTTATGTAAGTCCAATTTTGTTGAAAAAGAGAGAGTTTTCCTCCTAGAGGGGCTTCCAGGGGAGAAGTTCCTGGAGCCATGCAGGGGGAGTCATTAAGCCTGTTTTCTAAAAGATTGAGGTGTGTCCTCTCCACCCCTGGGGGTGGAAGCACTCCACTGTCTAGGTCTGTAAGAGGTCTGAGCTTGGGCCCTCCCTCTGTAGCGCTTATATCTACCCCTCTGAGGCCTGTCCAAGCTGGGAAAGGACCAATTTTTAGTTGGCCAATTTCTGCTAAATCTAGGAGGCTGAACTTGTAAGAAATCCTTAACCATTTGCATGGATTTTGCCTTATCCTCCATTTCCTTTATCACCTCTTCAGCCTTAGACCCTAACAAAACATTATGCTGAACAGGAGCATCCAGTAACTTTGCTTTCACTTGATCAGGTAAGTTTTGTTCCTTTAACCAAGCATGCCTTCAAATGACAGTGCCAGTGGCAGCCGCCCTGCATGAAGCCTCCAAGGCATCAAAACCACAGTGTAAGCCATGTTTCCCCACTTGTTCAGTGGCATGTATCAAATTGAGTAATTCCTTATTATCTGCACATGCAGAAATGGTACCCAGCTTTTGTTTCATAATATACAGTAGGAATTGCTGATATTTTAGCATATGAAATTGACAGTTTAAAGCCCTAATAGATAAAGTAGCAGAAGTGTACACTTTTTTACCCCATCTCTCCAAAGCTCTAGAATCCTTATCTGTTGGAGTAGGGTTTTTAGCAGAAGCGGCCTTAACCCCCTTAGGACCCTGAGAAATGGTTTCAGGAGCAGCAGTAGGATTTTTGAAAAGGAACTGGTGGGAATCAGGGACCCTGTAATATCTGTCGGGCTTTGCAGGGGCTGGAGGAAGGGAGTCCGGAGTTAAATTAGCCTCAGAAAAGGCATCATCCACAATATCCAAAATAGGAGGAATAGCCAGGGGTCTATGTTGGGGAAAAGAAGGAAATCCCTAAGCCTTCTCTTAGATTCCGAGTACTCCTGTCCCTCCCAGTGAAAATGTTCCCTCATGTCATGTAAAGTTTCCCCAAAAGAGAAATCCTGGGGGGGGGGGGGGGAGCTGAAGGAATGGATTCCTCAGCATCAGAATCCTCATAAGGAGGGAAAGTATATTCCTGTTCAGAGGAAGACACTGAAGAAATAGATGCCTGATCAGAAGATTCATAATCCAATTCTTGCTTTGGCCTTTTGTCTGGAGGGGGATGTGAACCCCTAATCATGGTTAGTAAGTCCTCCGCCATTTTAAGTAGCTGTTTCTGAGATTTGGGTCCCAGATCAGAAGAGGCCTGGGCTGGTGTCTTAGATTTAGAAGGAGTCTTTGCCTTTGTCTTTGGCTTTGCCTTTATCAGAAGCTGTGTAGGCCTGAAAACCCCCTCGGAAGCCGGTACCTGCACAGCGGCTCCGGACCCATCCGAGGGAGCATTGTCCGAAGGTCCTGCAGCTGGAGTGTTCAAAGGCCTAGTTGGCTCCTCGAGGGAGTCCGTTTCGGCAATCGGTTCTGAAATGGCTGACGACAGGGGCTGTGAAAGCGCATCACTGATGACTGCTGAACTAGTAGCTGGCTCTGTTTGTAAAACGTCATCTGATTTGGACCTCAGAGGCCTATTCTTATCCTTGCGTCATTTGTGAACTCCAGTTGTCGGAAGCGTGTCCGATGACATTTTGTAATTAAATTGCCTACCAAAGTAGTGAAAAGCAAAATTGTACTTTCGCTTAATCGTACGTTGGTTAAATCTAGCACAAAACTGACAACTAGCTACATCGTGGTCAGGGCCTAAACAAGGAATACAGTAAGAATGGAAATCCTTATGAGGTATTTGCTTCCCACAAGAAATACAATTATTAACTTTTTCTGACATCAGACTGGAGCAAGAAAAAAGTTTCCCCAACGGGGTATTTAGCTTTGAGAAGAAGAAGTAAGTCTTCGGACTGAAGCACAAGAAAATATGAGGAGTCAGCCGACCGGCACTTGCAAACTGCTTTCACCGCATGGCAAGAAAGACTGGAGAACATGGCGTCGGCTGGCAGCTTTGTACTCCTAGCGCACTGACGTCAGGGAGCATGGCTGAACAGTCGACGCCAGACCCAGACTTTGGGATTCTGGCCGCCCAAGGACTGCCTGCCAGCAGGGAGAACCCTACAGTGATGACTGCAACAGTGAAACATGATGAACATATATAGGGTTATGCAACAGAGTTGCTAAAGTAGGATGAAGTGGGCTGATGCCCTGGGTACAAAGTGGTAGAGGGTGTGATTGGCTGATATTAATTGTTCTTCTCTACATACTTGCATTGCCATTGCAGTGAAAACGGAGTTCTGTAGCACTCCGTGTGAAGTATAAACTGTAACAACTGCTTGCTACAAATGTAGCAAATAGTTTCCTACAGCTTAAAAGGAGAAAATAATTTTTTTAGGTCTTCTTTTTAGGAGAAGAGCATTTATTTAGAGGGATGCCAGATTAGGGGACGGTACCATGTGCGTCATTGGCTAGCTGCACTCCTGGGCATGTGTGGGGTGAAATATTAGTGATCATGTCTTTAATTCATTACCATCGATGAACTGGGAAATGTCATATCTCTAAACTTATCCTTACAATTCATAGCACTTTCTGAAAAAATCACGTTAAAAATCATAAGCCAAACAAATGTAAATATCTAGGGAAGCGTAAATGCCATTAATAAGGTGCAAACAGAAATTATATCAGTAAAAAGTCTTATTAACAGTGACAATAGTCAGTACATTCAGAGTCTTTACAGCAGTACTGCAGGACATTATAATACATACAAACTCACAATTATAGTTTTCTCTAAAAGTGTGATTAACAAATGTTCATATCTTGGAAACTGTACAACCTTGACATATAGTACCAGAGCACTTTTGTTTAGCCAGATTCGCGATTTCACATGGCAGTAAGAAATTCCTTCATATGTACTTGTTTACTGAGATATTTACAGAAATATGAAGATTATGTTTATTTATATAATTGGCAGTATAAATAACACTGAATATCTCTCAAGATGTACAATGAACAGTGCAAATATCAATAACAATTTTCTTAATCATCAAAAGGTTTCTCCTGATGTCATGCAATAGCTTGAAAGTCACCTGGTTTTGGAAGTATTAATGTACATGTGGAAATGCCCCCTATCTTAATAATTGCTAGCAAGCCACTAGCAATATTTCCACTATAGTTTACTATACATGGGTAATGGCAATATAGTTTTCTGTCTCTCACCATAACATTTTTATTACTATGCTACTCAATCAAATGTAATTCTCTCAGTTAAGAAAATATGAATGTAAATATGAAGATATGAATAACGTGCCAAACAGTGATTAATATTTCCACTGCAGGTCATCTTAGATTAACGCTCTTAGTGTAATTTTATTACTTATAGCATTGCATTTTATGCTGTCTATTATTAATTGGAAAGTCACTTAGATAAGAAAGCCAAACCCAAAAAAATGTCAAATACCATAATGAGCTATGGGTATCAAATTGAAATATACACAAAGGTGCTGCAGACATGAAAGACGAGGCGGTGCTAAAGGGTAGACTTTATCATGTGATGCTGCCTTCTGCATCAGTCTGAAATAATGTTTTATGCTGTTAACAACCAGTATCTTAGCTCTTAATGGATGACCCTTAACAGTACACATGCTGCCTTATGGATGTATAATGCATGGTGTTTGAATTAAATGTAACTGACAGCATATGCTGCATTTATATTTTGCTCTGCATTTTGACTGTATTTAATGTTTTTTCCTTTCATGGGTTCACTAAAGAGGCCTTTACTATACTGCAACAATTCACAATGTCGGCACAATGAAAAAAATGCAGTAAAAGTCTTTTTGTTCTGTATTTTTATATTTTCACACATAATCATTTTATTTTCATGCAGTTCAATCTTGACTCGCAGTCTCAAAAATATTTATGTTGTTTTTCACACCCCATTGGAAAATCAAAATTTGAAGCTGCATTTGCTCAGTTTTTGGTGTAAGATGACTGCTGTAACCACCAACAGTTTGAAGCTTCACTAAGACCTCTCAGAAAATCAAACATTCTATGCAATATTTTGAGCAGTTGCTCACCATTAGCTGACTTGACAAGACAAAAGAAAATATACATTGCAAAATGTTCTTTTTCATGGTATAGACAAGGAGCCAATTGTCTTTAATATTTTTTAAAATGAAAGAAGACAGTAGTTAAATATCTGTCTTGAAAAATAAATTTTAATCCTACTATGAGGCAAAAAAGACAGCGGTAGTGGTGCTGTGATAGCGTTGTCGCCTTACATCAAGACGTTGTCACATTCGATTCTCAGCTAGAGCATCTTCTGTGTGGAGGCATGCGTGAATGGGCGTGCCTTTGTTGAAGGTTGTGCATCAGGGCTGGTAACTCGGCATGTAAAAATCCACTACCAAACATTAGCGGACCAGAGTTCCACTGTGGCGATCCCTAACAGCTGAAAGAAATAAGCCGAAAGACACAACAACAACTATGAGGCAAAAAGGAATCTACCATTTCAAAGGCCTTTGTTTTTCATTAAAACTCAAATATTTCAGAACCTGCTCTATAGTATAGAATGCTCGACCCTGACAAAGACCCAGAAGACTGAATTTCAGATAATAACCCAGCTCTTGGAGCCAGATGAGGAAGGAGAAGAATGATGAGGTATCATCCGCTTACTTCTCCCAGAGGTGAGGAGAAAGGGCATGTTGCAAAGCATGTCTTCCACTACGGAATCTCCAGAATCTCCAGAGTATGCATAAAACATTGACTGTGTATTTGAAAAAGAAAGACAAAACAAAGTCAAAATATTAAAAATAAAAAGGAAAATACTAGCATCTACATGGTATTTGAAATAACAGCTGGCAATAAATGAAGATGAAGAAGAAGCCTCCTGCAATGCCAGCAATGTGGCTACAGGCATGAGAGAACACACTGCTAAGCCCTCAATAGGGGGTGTAAGCTTTGAGGGAAATATAGCTGTTTTGCAAGACTCTGTAAAAATTAAAACAAAGTATTACAGCAAGATATGAATTCAATAAAGGTAAAAGAGCAGAAAATATGTTTTGCCATAATAACACTATATGCAGTGAATACAATGCATGTTACAGATAGTTTTAAAGATAGCTGCATAAATGATAATGCAAATTCAGCTGGCACTGCCGACTGTAAAAATGGCAAACGTTTAGAAAAGCTAATGATTAAAGGCATGAATGTTTAACTGTGATACAAAAACTGATTGCAAATATACTGTCTGAATCCATGCATAAGGCATTCCATCCTAGTAATAAATTATACACGTTATATGCTTGCTTTTGGTGGATACATGGCATAAACTGAAGTATTTGGCTCATATATGGCTAGAGAATGATACAAATACAAGAAATGCGGTGGTGGTGCTGCGGTAGAATTGTCGCCTCGCAGTAAGACGCTGTCTGGTTCGATTCTCAGCTAGAGCATCTTCTGCATGGAGACATGCGTGAATGGGCGTACCTTCGTTGAAGGTCATGCGTCAGGGCTGCTAACTCGGCACGTAAAACTCAACTACTAATCATTAACGGACCGGAGTTCCGCTGTGGCGACCCCTAACCGAGAAAAGCCGAAAAGACACAACAGATGGTATATTCAAGTAGTGTTTTTGCAAAGTCAGTTAAATTAACCAAGTCAGGGCTCTATCAATCTTTTTTGGGTCTTAGCATTTGATATGATTTGATATGATTCCAGGAATTCATGATATACAGTTGCAGAGTGATTCCTTTAGTAAAGATCAGAACAATACATCTGATAATTCTGAAGTGGTACACATTCAGAATATATTAATTATCATCAGGTGCAGTTACAACCCAGCTGTGGTTAAATCCTGAATTACTCATACCTGAGTTATTGCTATTATGCAATGACATTATTCAAGAAAAACATTTCTTATGTTATCTAAGTGATGTGATTGTTTAAATGAACTTTATTCTTTTTCAATGTCTTGTATCATTTAGGGAACATTTGGACAATATATACTACACCTATGTTGGGTGTGTATTTTCTGATGCCTGCAGAGTACATTGCTAATTCATATTTAGAATAGGTGAAGAACCTTAATGCAGTTTCAAGAAGGCTCAGTTTATCTAAGCCCACAAATCTATCTCCTAAAGTATAGGTGAAAAAAAGTAATATTTTTCATAATAAACAAAGAAACACAACAATGAACGAGGGATGCACAAAATACACACTATTGGTGGGCAGCAGTGCAAACAGCACTTGGGAATATTATTTAATTGTGATGTTTCCCAGTATACACAAGCAATATTAACTGAAAAAAAACTCCAGCTATCATGACTCTAGCTGCTGATGTTTTGTTTAGCAGATGGAGTTTGGTAACAATTTCCATTTCCATATGTTGAGTAAACACAGAGACCTATGCAAATATATGAGAAGGCAAATGTTCAGTTGAGTGTGAAAAAAATTAATACAATTAATAATTTAAAGTATTGTTTATGTGAATAGACTAGGAGAAAAAATAATTATAGATCTCACTTTTTTCTTTTTGAAAATGTATTTTACAGGTTTGAAGATCCATACATCTCAGCTTTCCGAACTCTCCCCTTTCATCTGCCTGATATTAGTTCTTATCCTACAGTTTCTATACCATTTCCAAGGCACTCTCAAGATATAGGCAACTCCACTCTCACAACTCTGCGGTCAACACTTAAAGAAAGGAGGTTAGTATAATGTCAGTCAAATGTAAATTGGTATGAGTATTTTGAAACACACCAGGTGTAAATTCTTGGTAATCATGAAGGACTGGTGATTGTCTGCAAACATCAGAAAAGAGGAGCAGTATATTTAAAATGGAAATTAGTCTAACTTTGTGTTCTTGTTTTACAGTCTTCTTTTTTCATTTTATGGTATCTTTGCTCAAGTTTATCTGTGCCTTAAACTTTTTTTTTTAATTTAAGTATGAATTTAGTGGTGAGTTCAGGAAGCAGTTACAGACACATACTGGAATGGTACCACTTTCTAAAGTCAGAGCTACTCTACTTGAATAAAACACTGGTTGTTGTTGTCAAGTATAGTTCACTTAGAAAACTGTGATGTATACAGCATCACTCTTAAGGGAATACTAATTTGCAAAAATGTGACCTTTCCCATTTTCTGGGGTTTTCCTGATGTATGATACCAGAAGGTGAACCTACAAATACAGGTAATATGGGGAGCACATGTCCACATTCTGGGCAGTGAGGGAGGCTGTACCCCTGCAACATATAATTTATTTGTTTGTAAGGTTATCGTCTTTATTATGAATTGACTTCCAGTTAAGAAAGTTATAATAGTGGCTGTTCTGGTGTTCTCCACTACAACCATGATGCAATGCTCTTAAAAACACAGATGTATAGTTATACCCTAATCCTGACAAAATGTATAATGTTGTACCATGCCAATGGTCTACTAATGAGGTTGCAGTGATGCACAATGCATTAAAAATACCTTATTTCTTATGTATACCAACTACTTAGTATTTTAGCTGGGAAGTTTAAAAAGGCTTTGAATGTAATGTCTCCAACTCAGTGTTTATAGTATAAAAAGTATGGAACTGAAGAAATATTTTCTTGAAGCCCCGTTGCAGTAAGATTTATGAATATGCAAAACACATTGTTATTCATCATATTTTAAGTGTGCATAGAAGAAATAGTGAAACAAGTAACAATGATGAAGCCACTAATCACATTTCCTCAGTCTGCACAACATGAATAAAGAGTGAGAGTCCATTCCCTTACAAAGAAGAAATCATTGTTTGTGTTACTCAGTTTGATTCCCTCAGTTCTCATGTGACCTTCAGGAATTCACTTAACCATATTTTGTTCCCAAATCACCCCTGAAAAGGGACTGTGTGTGTCCAGTGGGTTGCACTTTAGATTATCAAGTTACCAAAAACTCGAAACCCATATGGTCGAGACCATATGATCGAGTTTTTGGAAACTCGAAAATCTAAAGTGAATAAAAAAAAAAAAAAACACACAAAACATTAAAACAAAGTTTCTTCAGGGGGGGGCAAGCCCTCCTGCACCCCCACATCATCTCCTACTTACATATATGAACTCCAAGATCGCACTACACAGAGGACATGGGAAACCTCCCGTTCTGTGCTTTTGCATACATTGAGGAATGGGAGATTTCCCTTTTGTTCGCTGTAGTGCAATCTCAGAGTTGGTATATTTAAGTGGGGGGTGTAGGGTGGCTTGCCCCCCTGCAGAAACATTGTTTTAATGTTTTGTGTGTGTTTTTTTTTTATTCACTTTAGATTTTTGAGTTTTCGAAAACTCAATCATATAGTCTTGACCATATGGGTTTTGAGTTTTTGGTAATTCAATAATCTAAAGTGAATCCATCCAGTGGGCCTGCCTGATTAACAAATGGGTATTATTATTATTATTATTATTATTATTATTATTGTCATTTCTGTGGTATTCAGGGAAATATTTAATTTTGCAACAATGCTATGTCTGATTCAAACACTTCACTAATGACTTCCTCCAACAAAGGAGTAGTCTTTTTTTATGTCAGTGTAACAAAAATACCCAGCCAGCAAAATAAAGCTAATTCAGGATATGCTGACACCACAGATCTACTCAATAGAGACATTTTGAGACATGAGAAGGAAAAGAGAACAAAGTTTCAGTGAAATCTACAACCATCAAGTAAACTAGAATATCCTAGAATTGCAAGCCAATTACAGATGTGAATGAGCAGCTTTCAGAAGCTTTCAATGCACATAAATAAATAAATAAATAAATAAATAAATACATAAATACATAAATGTATGTGTGTGATACCTCAGTTTGATCCCATTGGTTAAACTGATGTCAATGCAAATTTAGGCAGCTAGAGAAAGCAGATTTCGCACCAAACAGCTCTGTCGCTTTGCACGTCAGCTTCATCAAGAATTTATTATTTATTTATTTATTTATTTTACATTTGTTGACCGGGCTACTGGATATATGTCCATTTTCAGTAGAGGCCCGGGGAGAAAAGCTCCAAGCATCGGCAGTGACAAAGCATACAATATATATCAATAGTAAAATGAGTTATAGTACATTGTTTAAATTGTAGGTACGATAAACTTGTACAGAGTTCTTTAGTGTGTTTAAGCCAAGATCAAATATAGAGAACAAACAACATTTGAGAGCTAAAAAAAACATATGGAGATTCCAAAAATGTATTTATTTTTTTTGGAAGAAATCTTTATTACAGGTAGGCAACATAGAACAGTGGAGTAGAGAAGCACTAGGAGAGCAAGAAGGGGAAATGAGATAGACAGAAGCATAATTTAAACATCTTCCCAAGCTGACTTTGCTGTAATTTGCAGTTCTATGTATTACAAAGTACTTAAGGCACTGTAATTAAAAAAAAAATTGGGGTATCAAAAACCATACTAATGTGGATAAATACATTAATACGAACGGGGGCTACATTTATACATTAAAATCTTTAAGAACTGACAAAAGCTATAAAGTTCAGAGATATGCTTCTACCTCAGGACAGAGATGTGTCCATTTGCTTACATTTTTAATATGAATGAAAGAGGATTAGTTAGTTTTTCCTGATTCTCTGAAGGAAACCAAGGGTATGTTGTTTGGTTGGAAGAAACTGAGGATTAAAGTTACTTACAGCAGTAGTTACCAAATTAGTTTTCATTAAGGATTGTTTTCTCTCATTTCCACAGCAAATGGACATATGTCTTCTTTTCTTGTGAAGTTTGTACAATACTTTTTTTTCTGCAAATTCTTTCATTATCTTCCACAGCTGGGTAAATACTTCATTGTTAATTGGTAACATGTTGCATTCACAATCTTCCATTTTAGTTTTCTGATGTAACTATAGAATATCCAAGTACTGCTTTTGGCCTTTCAGGTCATGCTGACTTCATAGTTGGATATGGAAGATCTGTTAAGAAAACAAGTAGTTTGTGCATTTCATGAAGAGAAAAATCTATGTGATAATCAGAGACATGTAATACTTAATTGGATTACAATTCCTCATCAAAGCACTTTCTTCAAAACAGACTTCATCAGGACTGAGGGACTGATTTGCTAAGACAAATTATATGTACCAATGAAGGCAATCATGTAACTACACACTCATCAATAAATAATTATGTATATATGCATGACTTATACGTTTATTAAAACAACTATATGCGATCTTATAAATGTTAATACATGAACATAAACATCTAATACTAAAACATTTAAATACTCCAAATATTTACATATACAATTTGATGGTGCATGACTTCAGGACTCTTTAGATATTCATTCAACCTTGGTGACCATCCAGCATTTAATTGTAATTGCTGCATTAATTCTAACTTCTCCAAATCATTGTTCAAGTCTCTGTCCTAAGCCCAACAGTAAAGGAATCCATGATGAACAACAACAACACTTTTTTTAATATTGCTACATACTGTTGTGCACCTGTATAATCTATTTCTAGTTGTAACTGCATACATGCATGTGGATACTTATATACAAAACAAGCTTCCATTTAGTTCTGCCTACATAAAATGCATCGCAATCGACACATGCAGCACAATAAACGACTGTTTTGCTATTACAAGTGTATCTATGTGGATTACCTATTCTGGTGCTCAAATGGTTTAACACTGTAGGATCACTACTCATATAGAGGCACCACTTACAAGTCTCAATGGGGCAGCGTCTACTTCTTTTTTATTATTTTTGCTGCTATTAGTACTCAGGGGATTCTTACTGCAGCAAGTCTCTAAAATGTTTTTCAGATTACCACCTTTCTTACCTAGGAAGGCTGATATTTTATTTCTTTCACAGCTTCTGGTTACCCTAATAATATCTTTTAAGATATCATTTATTCCCTCGTCATCCACCCTGTAAGTAACAGAAAATGCATGCAGGCACTTTCATTTTTATCCAAATAATTAACTCCCTTGCATTATATTCGCTTACATCACCTGTAATCCCAGACTGGCCACAGAGCTGAGTCTGACCAGATCTAGCTAGTACTCTTCCACTGACTGCATCTCCCAGGCCCTTTCATTATCAGCAAGCTGACATTCATTATCCTTAAAGACAAACTCTGTTGTCTAGGTGTTGTCAGTCCATCATGCTAATGCTTGCCATCTGCCCGGGACTGCACCTGATTCTCAAGCTCCACCTTGGAGCATAAGATCCAGAAAAAAACCCACTATAGCTATTTTGGGCTGAGTCCAGCAGCTTATGTGGGTGACCCCCTCCCAGGCATTAGCCGGAGGAGCCACCCCAAGTCTTTCTCCCTAAGTGGGCTTCAGTAACTCTGATTTGTTCTTCATACATAGTGAAAAATCAGTCCCAATGGTCCTTTCTGAATTGTACATTGTGTGGCCTCTCACCCTCAACATCTTAAACTAGTGATTGCCTGGCAGTTGAGTTTTACTGTTGTAAGTACCTAGTAAGAGTTCTGTGAATCTTTTCTTGTTTTCTTTTTCTAACATAAAAAATAGCTGTTTCCTTGCTTGTGTGCAGTTGGCAGCTTCCCCTACCTGCTCACTCTCTCTATTTGGCACAAGCACTGGGAGTGTGACAGCTGCTATAAGGAAATTCAAAGATCTAATTACCTAGATCCTTCCTGCTGAATCATTTCCGCATTTATACCTGCAATGAAAGGTCGGAGTTGCTTAAATTAAAGCAGCTTTCGGTGAATGAATTTTTTTTTTTTTTTTTAAAGGATTCAGTAAATCACTTTTCATCCTATTTCTCTTCAGTTATTTTTAGCAGCCCAATAAATATTCCTTTCAAAAATAAACAGTCAGTGAGTTTGAGAAGGATTACAAAAATTTCTATAGTTTCTTGCAATTAGTGAAAAAATTAGACAACATTTCTACAGTTGCCACAATGTTAACTTAAAGAAGCCCTGGAATCAATGCACAACATTTCTAAATCAATAATAGCAGGACACTGCAAAATGGAAGGACTGAACAACAATATACTACAGGGCAGTATGGGACATTGAAACACATTTAGGAATGGTTGCATCAGTTTTGTCATTTGGGTTAGAACAAATTACAAAATAACTCTAACATTGTTTTCTGAGGTATTAGTATTACATAACAGATAAAGAAATGATTACAACCTTTTTTCGGGTTAATATTAGCTTGTCAAATGCTCAAAAGCACGAACACTCTTTGATCGACAGCTAATTGACAAAACCACAAAAAGTCGAATGGCTTGGCTGGAACAGCAATTTTTTTCCTAGGGAAACAAAATAGCTGTTCCCAAAATAGCAAGTCGCAATACCTACAAGGTATCTGACATATAAGGACTTGGAGCAAACACAACTGCTACATTCACTGGTAGCCCACAAGGCATCTACTGTCCAGGAGGCAGGCAGCAACTGTTCTCCATTGGCAGCAACTGTTTTACATTGTGCCTCTGCTGGCCATACCATCTGTGGCCATGCAAGGGAGCAGATGTAAAGGGGATGTTCACAGGCTAAGCTTACACAGATGGCATACACTATTCCAGACACTGCATCACCATCATCCTTGACAACAGCAGCCAACACACCTGGACATGGCAGTTGTCATGGCCATAGCCAATGTTGCTCCTCAGACTCCATCAGTCGAATACCTCTGCAGGCTGCTCACTCTCATTGCAACTGTTCTACACCATTCCTTTGCCCTGTTGGCTGACAGAGTCCCTGCCTGTCCACAGCTGTTGTCTCATTTGGGAATGCTATCCATCTATTGGCTCCTAAAATGGGACACCACATTATAATTTCTGCATTCACCCCTAAAGCACTTCACTATCTCTACAGAAGAACTCATCAAACTCTGAAATGGAGGGACCAGACAGTACACATATCCAACATTCATGACATTGCATCTCTACCCCGCCACTCAAAGATGCTATTCCTGACTCACTGCAACCTGAAGCAAGTCTGAGGGACTACCATAGCTACCTGCTGTGACCCTTGCCTATATCATAACATTGCTGTCACCTGCCACTGTGTCCCACCACACGTGCAAATGGTGGTCAGTGTGCTTTGCTCACCCTTTAGTCTGTGTGGGTAAGGAAATGTCTAATGCAGAACATGGACAGTTGTTACACTGGCAGAAGTTGCATAGGTGCAAGATGTGGCAATCATAGGAGCAGCATGGTTGCCACATGAATGCTTTGTATATAATACTAGAAGCCTTTATGGGTGATGTACTGGACAGCATGTGGAACAGATGGGATCTTGATAGAAATGAGAGTGGAATCAATGGCCTCAAGGACCTCAGGTAAATTGGCTAAGACGTCCGTGGTGGTGCAGCTGTAGCATTGTTGCCTCACAGCAAGAGGTTCTCCCGTTCGATTCTCGGCTTGGTTTGGGAGTGCCTTCTGTGTGGAGTCTGTATGTCCTCCCCACGGTCGAGTGGGCATTCGAAAGACAGGCGTGCCTTCGTTGAAGGTTGGGTGTCGGGCTGGCAACTCGACACCATAAAAATCAACTGCCAATCATTAGCGGGCCAGAGTTCCACTGTGGCGACCCCTAACCGGGAAAAGCCAAAAGACAAACAACAGCAACAACAGTAAAATGCTTGCAGAGAGTTAGGCCTTCCCTTTACTCTGTTTGGAAACCATATATGCACCCCCTCATACTGCTTCAACAGGTCAAGAAACTAGTTCGGGATACATGAAGCTGATACCTGCAAAACTTCACAAATGTCCCTGTCAGATGCTGAAAAGTGCCCCTAGCATGGATGGTTAATGCTACCCAAACCTTTGTGTCCACAGGAACAGCCAGTCAATACATCCTACCTTGATTTAATTTGTCAGCAGCACACATTTACTAATTTTTGTATAGTGTCCCTATCTACAAGGTGGTGTTCGACAATGTCCTGGTCATGTAAGTGCTGGTATGTTAGCTGCTGGCAGATCTGTCTGCACCATGAAGGAAGGTAATACAAAATGTCCTGAGCACTGGTTCCAAGAATGGCCATTAACACTTGTTCAACTACGGTTGCTGATATTCCTAGCATATTAGCATGATTAAAGTTCCTGAACACTGAAAAATTCCAGAGTTCAGACTGAATAAGTGCTGCAGCTCATGGTGTTATGGTGGTGCAGTGGTTAGCATTGCCGCCTCACAGTAAGAGGTTCTCTGGTTTGATTTTCGGCTGGGGTACATTCTGTGTGGAGTCCGCATGTCCTCCCTGTGGTCGTGAGGGTTTCCTCCGGGTGCTCCGGTTTCCTCCCACATCCCAAAGACATGGAGTAGGTGGATTGGACACTCTGAATTGGCCCTAGGTGTGAGTGTGTGTGTGTTTGTGCCTTCTGTGAAAGGTTGGGTGCCGGGCTGGCAACTCGACACCGTAAAACTCCACTGCCAATCATGAGTGGACAGATGATCCGCTGTGGTGACCCATAACCGGGAAAAGCCGAAAGAAGTCTGAGTCCCTCTTTAATGCTTGATTTCATTATTTGCATAAGTGATTAAGTCTCATTTGTATGTAGGCACTCATTTGCATAGCAGTAGGAAGTCATTTGCATACATGAATTCCACATTCTTTCTCCCATAATGCACTCATGCTACATCTCTCTTCATCATTCCCTTTCTTCTCGTTGCCATTCATCTTGCCGTTTAAACTAAATATTTCTGAATAACCCCTGCAGATTATTTTGATAAGTTATGCCAAAGCTATTAAAAAGTAAATGTAAGTTTATAGCTAAATGCCTCTAATTTCCAATAGCAGATGTATCATTGAGGTATTACTATAGATAAGCAGATATATAGGTATTGCGTAAGCACAAAATTCCACCACAAAAAATAAACAAAAGTTTTGTTGATATAAGTGCAGGACCATTTTTTATGAGAGGCAGTTTCTATTCATAATTATAATATACATAGCTGCTACACTGTGTTGTATAAGAAAGCCACCTGGCTTTTTTATGTAGCTTTAGATGGTCTTGGATCAAGACACAGTAGGATTCATTCACATTTTCTACTAAAGATTCACCATATTTCACAAAATGAGACTTATCCAAAAAATGCATTGCCCCAAAAAACTGGCATTAATCTAGCAACATAATGGGGCTGAAAGATAAACAGAAATGTTTGGTATATACATCCCCTGCACTTTTCTCATCTGCTTACGTTAACTTTTGAGTCTCCTCTAATTAATCATACAAACTCAAAGACGACTGCTAACTTAGAAACAAATAATGTAATTTAAACTGCAGTGATCTCAGACAAAAGACTGTGGTCTCAGTGAGAGAAAGAGAACTTTCACAGAGCTTCTTACACCAAGCCCATTTCCTGTGAATAGTCGTTTAGTCATTCATTTTACTTCTGCTCACTAAGACTTCAGAATTTGTTAAATTATATAACTCTAGCACTCTTCAGTGGCATTTGCCACTATGCATTGCAAATTTCTGCATCTGATACAGAAAACATATTTAATTCATTTGGGTTCATGTTATGATTTTTTGGACAGAAGTTCATCTGCTGTACATTTTGCCTTATTTATCTCAAATTCTGTCTGCCACTTCAGATGACTTAGATCTGCGCTACTCAGAGTTTACTGATGCTTGAACTGAAAGAAAAAAGAAGATGATCGGAGGCTGCATTTTCCATCCCTTGGCCATCGGTCACATGCAAGCTTTCGGTCTCACATACCACCCTACACATACGTGTAGCGTCTTATCTCCAACCACACTGCTCTTACAGCATAAAATGCAACCAAATCTGATGCCATCTACATTTCTATTTATGGCTTCCTGGACTAACAGAATAAACTTTTTGTGCAGAACCTTATAATGATGTGTTTCACACCATTTCCTTTTTTCTAGCATGGAAAAAGTGCTTCACTTCAGCGCTTCATTCATATAGGACCTCCATAAGTGAGAGACAATGATTCAAATGGCAATGTAAAAAAACTTCTTTATTCCAGATTGGCGTGACAAACTTGCAGAAATCAAAGATTAAAAGACAAGCGCTTTCGCCCGGATCCTTCCAGGCTTTATCAAGTCAGAAACAATGTGAAGTCCTAAGCAACTGCTTATATAGCGTTCTTAATTAATCACATGTTAACTTTAACAACCACATTTGTTTCAAGCAAATTTTCTTGTTATAAACATTCATAAAAAATGGTTTAAAACATTGAGAACAAGTATTATTGTTTAAAAACTCAAAAGTTTAAAAGTGATGTGCAGTACTATGAAGAACGCTATATAAGCAGTTGCTTAGGACTTCACATTGTTTCTGACTTGATAAAGCCTGGAAGGATCAGGGCGAAAGCGCTTGTCTTTTAATCTTTGATTTCTGCAAGTTTGTCACGCCAATCTGGAATAAAGAAGTTTTTTTACATTGCCGTTTGAATCATTGTCTCTGCTGGCGGATTTGGTATTTTTTTCTTGGTTTTTTGGCTTTCTATTGTGGTCTTCACCTCCATAAGTGACCTTTAATACGTTTACTCACCAGAAAGAAATACCAGGCTACACAGCTAATATTCAGACAGCATCTACATGGTTTTCTTTACTAAGTGTAAGCAGGCTAATGAAAGCAAATATTCTCAGGATTCAGCACAGGCTTTTAAGTGTGTTGACGGTCAGTAATTTTACCTCTGAATTTCAGTATGCTCTTGTTATGTCTGTACCACATCAATGACATTAGAGAAAAGAATCACACGTTGTTTACAAGATGATTTTCCATAGCTAATGCTGCAACTGAAAAACTACTATCCTGCCTTTTAAATAGTATGGTTCTCTGTAGTAAGTTATGTTCTTAGAAAAATACTGTTGCACTGTAAGCTTGCACTCAGAATACTGAAAATGTGAACATTTGCAAAGTTATATCATTACAATGAAATAAACATTTGACGCAATAATGGTTTTCAATAATGTGACCTCTGATATTCAGTATGCTTATTTATTTATTTATTGAGTTAAATCATGAAGTAAAGAGGGGAACACCTGCAAGCTCCTGCCCAACATGTAATGTCACATGCTAACAGTGGAATCACATGAGGGTTAGAACTGCAGTTGACAACTTAATAGCTCACAAGGTGGGCCATATATAAATTTTTATTTGCTTTTTCCAGTCAGTGAATGCAGTTCAAATATATCTTACAGTGAAAAAACATCTTATTTAATTTCACAGCCACTACAACTTAGAACGTCTTTTCTTTGAGTCATAGAGACCCTGAATGTGATTTTATAAATTACTAGTAGTGTGGGTTAGCAACCTCCACAAATGAGGGTTTGGAAGCTTATCCATCAATAAAAGCATAGCTTCAATGCTCCACTTGAGTTACCAGAACTGCTATAGTATTTTCAGACAGTTGCACTTTCAAACATCTTAATTTTTTCAGTTTTGGCAAAGTAACACATATACAAGAATTCATGGACAGTTTTAAAAAATATAGTCACATTATGGTCCTGAGCTAAATGTTCACAAAAACTAGATCATCCACTGAAGAAAAGTATTGCCATATTTAACTCTGGCCAAAAATGCACTTCAAAGTACAGTACAGGGTGTGGTTTTACTTCATTACATTTCAGTTTTATGTTTTAGATTCATGTCAAATTTCTCCATCAACGCACACATGCGTGCATGTGTGATTGTGTGTGTGTGTGTGTGTGTGTGTGTGTGTGTGTGTGTGTGTGTGTGTGTGTGTGTGTGCTTGCCTGTGCATTCACGTGTGCGTGCGCATGTGTGCGTGTGTGTGTGTGTGTGTGTGTGTGTGTGTGTGTGTGTGTGTGTGTGTGTGTGTGTGTGTGTCTATGTGGATGGAATTTTTGGTTTGTGTTTTATGGTGTTTTGTGTTACACTTTGCCATTGCGCCTGCTTGGGTATGGAATATAGATCCATTTGGTTGATAACATGGCTACAGTATAAATATGTTTCGATGTTGTGTCCACACTGAACACAAATAACTTAAAACATTTTTACTTGTACATACACATACATGTATATACGCATACATACATACATATATTTAATAACAGTGCAGAGCAGAAGGACTGCTTTGAAATCACAGATACATAGTTCTGAATACCTGGAATGCATATGGCCAATATTACCCTAAAATGGGGAATGGAGATTGTCCCTTTAAAAGATGGCTCAATTAATAGGGCAGCAGGGAGTTCCAGAGAACATGCTATAACAGTGTTAAGGTATAAAACACACAAACAAAAGCTAGTGAATATTAACAATATTATAAGTGTAATGGGGAGTACCTGTGAAAAAAATTGCGTGTTTTGCAACTGTTTTCTGAAAGGCAGACCTGGATTTTTCTCTTAAGATGAGAACTGTTGATGTTACCTTTGGTTGAAATTGCTTCATTTTAAAAATCTTTGGCATTTCATTGAGATATACTTTGAAATGACATGTACTAAATTAAGTAGAAATGTGCTACATTTTATTTTGTTTTGTCTTCTTATCAATTGTGCTATCAAAAAGTAGCCTGCATTTCCTGCATATTAACATTTTTTTTAACAAAAGGTCCCAAGTTATTTTGGCTCTGCAGTGAAAAGACACAAATTCATGATGCCAAGATAATTCAGTTTTAATGTATATTTTTATTTTGAAGATTTGTATAAAAGATATGACTCCAATCTTAAAAAAATAAATATATTTTTCAGCATGATAGCATTGTAATAACTTTGTTAGTGCAGTAATTTACAAGCAAATTTAGTATCCTCCTTCACATCCTAATGCTTCCTTGGCATTCCCTGGCAAAGCAAGAAGGCTCAGACATCATTAATCTGGACCTTAAAATACTCTTAACCCTGGACTCTCATCAATTTATCTTTGTCCTGACATTTTTTAACCTTAACAATTTCTTTGAAAAAGTCACTGAAGCAGAGGATGACAGTTATTCATGACAGACAGCATGTGTGAACCTGGCCAAGACCTTTGGTACTAATCCCCATTCAGGCATTATTGACAAACCTGTACATGTGAATATAAATCGATGTGTTGCACTGTGGATAGCTAACTGGTGGCCTGATGGAACCCATGTGGTTATTGTTGTATGTGTCACTTCTAAATGCAAAAGTTACCAGTGACATACTACATGGGTCAGAGTTGTGCCCTCTCCTATATTTTTCATTTTTTTTTCTCAGACCTTCAGGCAAACACTTCTGGCATATTGATATCCAAGTCTTCAGATGACTGTAAATTGTATGTTATTTGGTCATCCAGTGAAATACAATTATTTTAACTTGGGTTAGACTGTGTTAACAATCGGTGCAAGGACAATAGTCTCAAGTTAAATGCAAAAAAAATGAAGTGTAGTTATTTTGATAAACACAGCATTTCTACAAAACCTCTTAGTGCAAGAATTCTGGAGAAAGCCAAAAATAATGGTGGAACAAAAGCCCCAGTCAGGCACATATTTTAAATATTGCTCTTATAGGCTTAAAAAGCTGATAGAGTGATATGTTTTGCATTATTGTGCATTTTCTGAAGGATATGAAGTCTGAAGCTTAAATGTCTGCCATTACTTATTGACTTCAATTCTCAATGATTTGCCAGAAAATCACAAATTTTATAAGGAACTGACCAGAAAAATGAAGTAAATATTTGGACTTTCTGCAAGGCCTGAAATGAATCTATAACAGCCTTCACCTTGAGAAGGTGGGTTTTCTTATCTTCTGTATAAATCATCATGTACAAGAATGTAACAGCACAGTTGTGGTAACTTTTGTTATCTTAAATAGTAGTTTGTGTATATAACTCAAGCTAATTATCAGTGATGAGAACGGAGTTCAGTTATTGGCTTAGCTACTGATGTCATTCAAAGGGATCAAAACTATATCAGCCTAGGATGAGATAATCAACAACCCTGACTGCTTTGCTAGGCATGGTCTGAACCTATCTCTTGATGCCTTCCACATATATTGGCCAGGACCTTTTCCTCCACTGCAGTGCCTTTTTTTAGACAAGGTCAGTATACTCAAATTACCTGCATAACTAATCAAAATCATATAATCTGCTCAATATTAGAAGCCTAAATAAGAAGTTGCACTCATTAAAAACATTCTTAATGCTTGAAAATACATAGATCTTTGTAGTTACTGAAACATGGTTTCAGAATAGCAATAGCACCCTCACAGTGCAGGGATTCAGTGCCTACCACTATTTCAGACCCAAAGCAGAAAATGGCAGTTTTATTGGCAGATGAATGTCTATATTCCTAAAAACATCTGATCTCCAGAATCTTAAGCCAGGACAATGATCTTGAACTTTTCCATATCCTTTTCATGGTAAATAAAATTCTGTACCATATCTTAGCAACTACAGTACACCCTCAATGTCACCTACTGCCCATGAGGTGACTGCCATACCCTCTCAATGTCATCTGCTGGCTAAGAGGCATATCTAAACAACTTGACATTCTTCCCTAATGACCCTAACACTATTCTCTTAAGCTATCCCTCCATTAACTGGTAAACCTACACCATTCCAAGTAAATCTTCACAAAGATGCCTGGACTTGATTAATGCTAGCTCCCTAGACAATCTGGTTCTAGTCTCAACTAGGGGTTCCAAAATATTGGACCTATGTCTTACCAACATTGCCATCCTATGCTCAACACCTACAGTTACCACATCACTTGTAAAAACTGACCACTGTTTGGTAACATTTACTATCAGGGTGAAACCTGACTTACCAGAAAATCCTTTTCTATTTAGAAACTACTCTAAAACAAACCTAATCCAGCTAAGAGATGACCTGATGAAATTTAAACACCCTTCTTACACTGATGACCCAATCTCACAATCTGCCACATTTGTAAATAATGTCTATACCCACCTCAAAGCATGTATCAAGGCATTTATCCCAATAAGACAAATACAATGAAAGTTCATGAAGAAACACCAACCGGTGGAAACCTAATACAAACAAACTATACAATAAGAGGAACAATTTAATACTCTCTCATTAAGGGATAAGATCAAAAAGATCAACAATGAACTATGAAACAAAATCAACTCTGCAAGTTAGTGTAAATTGAGAATTGCTACCTCTTTTAAGGGCAACCACAAACACTTCTTCAGCTGTATCAGAAACCTTAGAAGTAATATCCAGCAATGCTCAAAACTAATACATAATAAAACACTTACTCATCCTGTCTTGGTTTGTGATCACCTGTACAGTTGCCTGGTGAGAGAAATTTTTATGTGAATTTATATTTTATTTTTTACTGCAGTTTTTACTGTTTGTAGAAAGATACAGTTTGTAGACAAGAAGGTTTGCTTTGATTTATATTGTGTTGTTTTACCTTTAATTTTCACTGTTTGTTTTTAGAAAGGGATAGATTTTAGACAGGCAAACTCTAGACATCCCAAGGGGCCTAGTCAGCTTTAAATTACACAGACTGCAAAGATGGCAATCTAGAGTTTATCTAAACAATCCTGTCTTGGTTTGTGATTTATTGATCTTTACTGTTAAAAAGAGGTGTGACTGTGAGCAATAGTGACCCTTTGGACAACTTTTCTTTAGTATTTACTTCTCTGATGTCAATGCTGACATCAAGGGCCTGTGGCTGACCAAGTTTTTAACTGATTGCAAACTTGGAGTTGTCATTAATTTCCCACCTGACTTCCAGATTCTACAGGAAGGATTAATGTGCACATATAAGTGGTGCCTGGACCATTACCTAAAACCAAATGCTAAAAAATGCAGTATTGTGACTTTTTAGGCTAATGTGACACTCACTTAACTACAACATAGGTGAAATCCCTGTGAAAGTTGACTTTGCCATTAGG
Source organism: Protopterus annectens (assembly GCF_019279795.1). Taxonomy (NCBI): domain Eukaryota; kingdom Metazoa; phylum Chordata; order Ceratodontiformes; family Protopteridae; genus Protopterus; species Protopterus annectens. The sequence continues at coordinate 167,467,453 of NC_056731.1, read as the reverse complement.
GACTTGGGCACTAACATTAACAATGAACTATCTTTGATTTCCATATATCTGCTGTTGTTAGGAAATCTTTTTACATTGTCAGAATATTCAGCAGAGGCTTTCCTTCCAGATCTAAGGAAGCTATCATCCCACTCTGCTCCTCCCTCAAGAGGTCCATAATTAAGTTCAATAGAGTATAATGGCCTCTTTTGGTATGTACCTGTTGTAAACATATCAGCCCACTTCAGAGACTGCAGCATTTTCTCACCAAGACTATCATGACTTCCTTGAGCTACCCAAACTGTCATAAAGTACTTTCTTTATTTTCTGTTTCCCACAGACCCTTGAGAGATGACCTCTGTCTGGCTTATAAATCCTCAAAGGATCAGGTCCTATGTGAGCTCCTGCATATCTGCAAAACTAGTAGCACCCTCAACACCTGTTCAAGAGATCTTAACTTCCATGCAAACATAAATAGAGCTTGCTAGTGAGACAGATATAACCAAGAGAATCCCTCTCTTATTGAATATACATCCTTTGACTTTAAAGCAAAGTAGCTTCCTGACCTTCTTTAAGCGAAACCTGGACAAATGGATGGACAAGCATAAATATATCCCGTGTCTGTCCCCACAAGCCCTGAGGTCATAACTAGTTATAAATTGGTTATGATATTGGTTACCTGTAGTGCGGGTATTATAGCTAAGCTACTAATGGTCCTCTTGACCACAAGCCTAGCATTGACCTATGAATCTGTGGGATATACTATCCTAAGAAATTCAAGGGAGACAACAATCCTTCTGTTTCTTAAGCAGGAGGTTCTTACCCAAGTGACTAAATGTACCACTGTAGAAAAAGGAATATCTAGCAATGAATACACTTGCACATTATTTTCTGAGTTGGCCATTTTGGGCTTGTAATAGAGCATGCCTCCTTAAAAAAAATGAGACAAAACAACAAAAAAACTATGTGTTGCAAAGTGGTTTCTCAGTCCACTACCTTTCCACAGTTTAACAAAACATAAACCCAGTTCCAAACATAGTAATGTGGATGATGTATCCAAGCAGTACTACTTAGTACCATGGTTTACCGGGTCCCATGAGTATGAGCTATGGGGAGGGATGTGTAACAGAACTCAGAGACTGCTCCATGATGAGTAGGAGTCAGGGCAGTTTTAAGAAAGGTAGCTTACAATGAACTTGCTGGAAGCTCGTTAAGGTATAAAACACCTTAACAGAACTTATGAAATAGTAATGATTTCCTGAGCATAAGTGAGGGGAGGGATAATGGTGAAAAAAAATGTTTTACAAGGTTTTACCTGAAACCCTGAACATCAGAACACAGAAGAACCAGACTGCCAAAAACTAATGTCCAAAACACATAAGGGTGAAAAATTACACAGTAAGTGTTTTCTGCAGGGGCACGCCTCAACACATTCTACTGAAGGAGAGTTCCCTACATCTCCTGAACTTATATATACCAACTCTGTGGTCACACCAGCTTGGGAATCACTACCAGCACAAACTCAGAAATGACACAGGAAGTGATTTCCCTATGGAAAATAGTGAACAGCATTGTGTTCCTCAACATCTTTTGTTTCAGGCAGTTGACCCTTTGGGAATTTCATCTCTACTACCTGTAGATGTAGTGTTTTGCAATTGTTTGTTGAATGGCAGAACTAGACTTTTCTATTAAGTTGGAGGACCGCTAATACTGGTTTCGGGAGAAGCTGCTTCATTTTAAAAAACTTCAGCGGCATGGACTAAATGTTACTTGGAGAATTTCCTAACTTCTAAGCATTATTTTCTTAGCCTGTAAAATGTAACTCTGAACCGGCAGGTACAACACTAAACACTTAATTATTCTGAAAGAAAAATTAACATGAACATTAAGCTGAAATGTAACAACTTAAGTTATTTTGTGAAAAGCTGAACTGAAAGCAATGTGAACTTCTTTCTTTGAATAAAATAGTTCTTGGTGGTCCAATAGTCTGTATGTGTGTGTGTTTGTGTGTGTGTGTGTGTGTGTGTGTGTGTGTGTGTGTGTGTGTGTGTGTGTGTGTGTGTGTGTGTGTGTGTGTGTGTGTATATATGGAAACATTGAAAAAAGAGAAACACAAACAGGGTAAGGTATCTCCTCATACAAAGTAGTGAAGTCCAAGAAAAAGGAGGTAGATACTCCAAGACAATCGAAGCCAACCAGGAACTCAAACCAAAAATAAATAGAAATCCTTTATTTCTGAAAACAGTAAGCGCTTTCGCGTTGCTCAGAGCGCTTCTTCAGACTTTAATAAAAAGCAAAGGTACTTGCTCTACTTAAATACACAGAGCTAACCAATAAAACATATGTATTCAAAACAACCAGTAGGAGCAATAGAAATTGTCACATGAAAGGCATTCCTAAAACATTTTTAAAAAATTTTTTAAAAAATTTTTAAAAACTACAAGAGACAAATCAAGATTGTCATTTGGTAAACATTCCTATAGAACATTGCTAAATGTGTATATCCAATAAATACACAAATACTAAACACAGAAAAAAAAATATATATATATGTGTAAATATAAAGATATAAAAAGAATAAAAAATATATAATAAAAATAAAAATAAAATAGTAAAAATTTTTTTCTAGTGTATCTAGTTTCATGATTATAGGACACCTATAGGCAATTGAAAGATTAGGCAACATCAGTAATACCACTGATAAAGAAGAGATAAAATGGATTATGAAGTAGAGAGCTGACAAGGGACATGGTCTTAATGACAAGATGTCCCAAAAAAAACCCTTATTAATAGATGGGTCATTCAGATGTTTAATAGACATAATGTGTATATATGGTATAATATAGAAGTATAATTGATTTTGCTCCTTCTTTATATACACATATAGTATTGTTGCTGTTATGCACCTACATTATAGCATATGTTGTACAATGTACATGTATATATATATTTTTTTTTATTTAGTGTTCCCCCCCAAAAAAAAACTATTTTTACTATTTTATTTTTTATTTTTATTATATATTTTTTATTCTTTTTATATCTTTATATTTACACATATATATTTTTTTTCTGTGTTTAGTATTTGTGTATTTATTGGATATACACATTTAGCAATGTTCTATAGGAATGTTTACCAAATGACAATCTTGATTTGTCTCTTGTAGTTTTTAAAAATGTTTTAGAAATGCCTTTCATGTGACAATTCTTACACATCATGAATGGCTCATTAATTATTAAGTGCATTATAAAATCACATATAAATTCCATTATATCATTTAAACATCAAACTATTCCTAAAAATGAATAAACAATCTAAAAATACATTTAAATGAACACTCAAAAAACAACCAAAGTTGCATTTTTGGATGTTTTTGTAGAGAGATTGGAGGATGGTTCCTTCACTACAGGTGTCTTTAGAAAGGTTTGTCATAGAAATGCATTACTTCACAGAAGGAGCATGCATCCCAATTACGTTTTTCGTAATGTTGTTAAGGGACAGGGGATGCGTGTCTCAAGGTTGAACAATACTGAAGAAGGTTTTGTTAAGGGAATGTCAGATCTTAGAGAGAGGTTTGAGAAACGTGGTTATAGCACTGCTGATCTTGATGAAGGTTTGTCCACCATTGATGCAATGAGAGAGGACAGAGCTAAGCCCTATTTTTCAAGCCATTCAAATAGCTTGAAACAGTTAACAGAAGCAGATAACACAGTGAGAATGCCCATGTACTTTACTAGTGATAAGGATAATGTTATAAACATTTTTTTCAAAAACACTGGGGAGTATTGATGACTGACCCACAAATTAAAGAATATATAGGGGACACACCAAAATTTAGGTTTAAAAATAAGAGAAATATAAAGAGGATATTATGTCATAAAAATGCTAGGGGAGCCAGAGGAGACATAGTAGGTACCACACCTTGTGGTAAGTGCAACTTCTGTCAACATGTTAGATGCATTAACACATTTATACATCCTGATACAGGGAGAGAATTTAGGTTTAATTGTGTAGCCACCTGTGGAACGGAACATGTGGTCTATCTGGCTGTCTGTGGAGCATGTCAGTCTTTCTATGTAGGAAAGACTGACAGACAATTCAGACACAGAATAAGAGAGCATTTATACAACATCAGAACAGGTACAGTGACTAATGCATTAGCGAAACATGTCATGTTCATGGGACATGAACACATATTTGAGTTTGTGGTCATTGAAGTGGTACATTTAGATATAAGGGATGGCAATATTAGTGCTTTGACAGAAGAAAGAGAGGCCAACTGGATTATCAGACTACATGTGATGTGGGTAAAGGTCTGAATGAAAGTGTTTCTTTGAAGCCCTTTCTTCGGACCAAAAGGTTGAAGGTTAGATAGATGTTACTAGTTACATCTTTTTTCATATATATACCATTTCTTTTTTTATATATATATAATTTTATTATTTGTGATTTTATTTTATAATAGTTTTTATATGTTAGGTACATGAAGTCAATAATCGTAATTAGGATAATGTTTCTGACCTCTGAAGGTTGTTTTTTGAGTGTTCATTTAAATGTATTTTTAGATTATTTATTAATTTTTTAGGAATAGTTTGATGTTTAAATGATGTAATGGAATTTATATGTGATTTTATAATGCACTTAATAATTAATGAGCCATTCATGATGTGTATGAATCTGATTGGTGATACAGGTTTTTAAAATGGATGTTTGGTCTTCACTCAGTTATATGGTCTGAAGAAGTTAACTTGTGAAAGCGCTAACCTACTGAGTGCACTAATAAACAACAATTTTGATTTTTACTACGGACCGGTTACTCCTTGGATTTTATGTAATCTTACAACATTTCCTGGACTGAACTCTGCATGGTAGCTGTTGCTTTATACTGTGTTTTGGTGATATTTCCTATTTTCTTAAGCACAGCTTCTACCCTCTGGATTTTAGCCTGCTTTTTTGTTGTATATATATATATATATATATATATATATATATATATATATATATATATATATATCAATGTATATACATGAGTCTACTTCTAATGAATGAACACCCACTTACCTGAATCACTGAGATGATGTCACGGAAACTGCATTTGAACAAAATCTCGAATCATCAATAAGGAACTGGGTTTTCATTCATTAGAAGTAGACCGTAAATATATATAAACAAAAAATCTGATGTAGACAATATTATATGGCTGCCCGAACAAACTGAATAAATGAATAAATTTAATGTAAAGCGCTTTTCGTTTGATACAGTTAAACTTCTTCAGACAAAAGTATCATCTCAGACAGGTCGTATAAATGCACCCTAATTTAAAACTTAATTAATGAATTAATCATTTAAGTAACAGATTCATTGGTCATTCAAAATAAAAGACAAACTACCATCTTCTTACAGCTCACCTGGACTATACAGTACTACTAACAATATAAATTAAAACAATTATGAATCAGAGTAAAAATGAAAATAAAATGAAAAATGTATGAACATACATATGTACAAAAACAAATCACTACAGTATATAGAAGTAAATACCAACAACTGATTCAGGAACACTGACTAAGTTATTCAAGAACCCATATTTAAGCAAATAGACATCCCATCACCTCTTTAAACTTTTAAGTTTAAGAATGCTACTAATAGAGCAGCATTCATTCAGGCCCAGGAAGCTGTAGGCGTTTAATCTTATCTGCCATAATAACTCTAATTCTTCTAGCTTTAGGGGTGCAGGACCACCCCTAACATCCTGAAGTATTTGATCAATCACTAAAAATTTAAAACTATGCTCAGTGCAGGTTAATATATGCTTAGCTAATGCATTTTCTGACTTCTTCTTGTTAATAGCGTAAACATGCTCATACATCCGATCACGGAGTCTCCTCTCCATTTTTCCAATGTAGAAAGCGGGACAAGCCTGACACTGGGCTAAGTAAACAATCATTTTTGAGTTGCAGTTCGCCCTACATTTCAAGCTTTTTTTCCTGACTTCTTGTTAATAGCATAAACATGCTCATACATCTGATCACGGAGTCTCCTCTCCGTTTTTCCAATGTAGAAAGCGGGACAAGCCTGACACTGGGCTAAGTAAACAATCATTTTTGAGTTGCAGTTCACCCTACATTTCAAGTTATATTGAAAATCATGCACCCTAAATCTGTTAGATTCTATTATATATTTACAATAGTTACATGCTTGGCATTTATACATCCCAGCAGTTTTAGGATGTATACATTGGTGCTGCTCAAAAAATGCCTTAAAATTTTTAGCTTTCTTATAAGTCATGCACGGCTGGTGACCCATCCTAATGTACACACTTGGGTCACTTCTAAATAAGGCCCAGTTTTTTGAATATTGCCTGTGCAAACATTACTATCAATGTTATAAGTAGTGATAAACACAGGACCCTGAATATTGGGTTTAACAACAATGTTGTCTACATTGACCGAAACAGGCTCCAAGTTCACTACTTTTTGCATCTGTGTATGCCTAATGCCTAAAATCGGCTTGTACATACATCTTATTCTCTTGCTCGTGACTTCTTCTACAAGATCATTAATCAATGTTTTGGGATACCCCAGGTGCAAGAACAATACTTTTTAATAGTTGACATTCTTCTTCAAAATCAGCATCATTACTAACAATACGAGCTGCCCTCACTAACTGGCCTTTGATGACAGCCCGTTTCTGATAGTAAGGGTGAAAGCTCATAAAATGTAAAAAGGAATTTGAATACGTTCTTTTCCTATGAATTTTTGCTGAATAGCTTTTAGATACAGGATCTTTTAGTAACCAAATATCCAAATAAGCGATGGCTTCCATACTAAATGCAGAGGTGAATTTCAAAAACTGGGTAGTGCCATTAAATGATTCACTATCATATTACTGGTCGCTTTATTTCCATCCAATAGGATAAAAATGTCGTCCAGGTAATGTGTATAGAAGACTATTCTTAAGTACAAACACACGCTCCCAATGGGCCATAACCAAATTGGCAATACTAGCCCCACAAGGGGAACCCATTGCAACACCTACTTTTTGTAGATAAAAATTATCTCCAAACATAAAAAAGTTATTGTCAAGAATTAAGTCTATTAGTTCACTGACTAAATTTATTTCCTTCCTAGTAGCACCATTTTTCTTTAAGGCTTGACCCACCCATTCAGTAGCAATATCATTAGGGATGCACATATACAAATCCTTTACATCCACAGTGAGGAAATTATATCTTATATTAAACTCTAATTCATCAATTTTCTCTAGAAATGACCACGAATCTTTACAAATTTGGTGTTCACATACCAAAAATTTTTGTAAAATAGAGTCTACTATTTTCACACATGAGCATGTAGGTGATCCTCGTCCATCAACTAATGGATGCATAGGGGGATTAACCACGTCTTTATGGATTTTAGGTATGCCAAACAAATAGGGATACCTAGGGTAAACAGTAGACATGTAGTTGAAGATGTTCTGATCAACTCTTCCCTCCATGTACATTTCCTCAATACTATTTTTGATGCTGTTATATGCTCTATTTGTTTCCGAGTGTGAACTAAGTGTATAAGAAGAACTATCAAGTAGGTTCACCATACGATCAAAATAGTCCGAACTGTCAAACACTACTAACCCCCCCTCCCTTGTCCGGTTTGCAAATGCGGATGTCATGTGCTTTAATAAAATTAAGGCATTCTCTTTCAATCTTACTTCTATCATCGATGGTGCACATACCGTGCCCATATTTA
>NC_056731.1:167432228-167454728 GCF_019279795.1 Protopterus annectens | reverse complement strand
GTTTTTGGAACATCTCCATTATTTCTGTAAATTTAAGTAATCAGACCTACCTATAACCTACCACTAGCATACATTGTCACCTCAACCATGATACCCACCCATCCTGGGAAAAATTAATAATGTTTCCTTAACTAGTTAAACTAAAGCCCTTCATTTAACTTTAAGAACAGATTCATCTAATAAAAATGTATTTGAGGTAAAAAAGGGGTGACGTTTATTGTAGATCTATGTTTGCATGAAGGAGTGAATTAGGCAGGAATTTAGTATGGAAATGTACTTTTACGCATTTGTATCCAATGGAGAGGGTATGATAATCCTAAACAATATCTAAAATGTACTGAGTGCCTGTTTGGAGCTGAAAAATCTATCCTTTATTAAAACAAGAAAATAAAGCTCACACCACAACCAATTGCCTTTTTAAAGTTCTGAAAAACATTAAGAAAAAAATGATAATATATACTAAATTATTCAAGAATTAGCATATAACAGAGAACAATTTCAAACTCAATTAACCAAGTAGTCTAAGATTTGAATATGCATAAACAGATACAAAATATTTATAAGAACACTTAAGTAAGTAAATGAATAAATAAATGAGCAAACAAACAAACAAACAATAAACTGAGTTATAATAAAGATCTCATACTTAATTCAATAGTTAAACCTTTTGGATGAAGGGTGGGAGGTTGGCATAATGGTTAAGTTGTTTACCTTGCAGATGCAAGGTGCAGGGTTTGATTCTCACATGGGGTAATTGGCTAGGCTTAAAATGGCGTAGAGGGCAGTTAGCCTAGTACTAACCTATGAACCTAAGATTATCATAGGGTCATAGGCAAATACTAGGCTAAAGACCCCAGGGTGCCTTTGTAAGCCTAGCCATGCCTCCCAAAGGTGAGGCTTAAAGCCTGTACCTTGCATCTGTAAGGTAAATAACTTAACTATTATGCCAACCCCCAACCCCATAATGGGTCTATATTAAAATCCCAAAAGGCCTTAACATCGAATGTATGTACATTGACACATAAAGGTCGACGTACATAAACATCGAAACACGTAATCGGCAAAAATCACAATGCCAAATGTGTTACGTCAAGCAAGAGCGCCGCACAGGTACATTCAAACTAACATTAAAAACTGAAATTAACCTACTTTTGCAGGGGGGTAAGCCCCCCTGCACTCCCCCCACTTAAATATACCAACTCCAAGACCACACTACAGTGGTGAAAAGGATATATTTCCTTATCCCCACGATCACACTGCTGGCTAAACAAACACATTCGGCATTGGGATTTTCGCCGATTACATGTTTCGATGTTTATGTCGGTGTACATACATTCGATGTTAAGGCCTTTTGGGATTTTAATATAGACCCCTCCCCCCATAATCACCATAAGAAAAAAATGAACAAAGCTTCTTTCTGTATAAAATAACAGACATATTACATACAATTTAGAGTTAAAAACAATGATATATAACAAACAAAAAAAAAAAACATTAAAAGTTCAAAATACTGATAATATACTTGTTTAAAATAAACCGCTTGAGGGCTGGTAGAGACTGCATTTTTAAATGTCCTGGAACTCTGATTTGTATCTGTCTAGTGGTATATAAGTTATAAGAACAACTCAGCCATAGGATCATTAGATCATAGGAGTTACAAGGCTAATGACTCTAGGGCCCTTTCAAGCCTAGCCAAGTTTTACCCTTATTTTCACGATCAGAACCTTTCGCCCCTGTCCAAGAGGGACACAGCTTGGAGCCCCAGGGTAAATTTACGGTTATCCATCCAGTCGTCCAGATTGCATTTGAAGAGGGCCAATGAGATGCTCTGCTTGACATGAAGCAGGAGTCTGTTCCAAAGGTGCAGTAACCTCTGAGAGACAAATCTGTCCCTCCATTGGGTTCTTTTAGTGTCACATACCAGGTTACCGCTTTTAGAGCGAGTAACTCGTGTATCATTTGACTTACAGATGTGCAGCATTTCCAATAAAGCAGGGTCAGAAATCACCTTATATGCAAGGCAGAGATCACCTCTGAGTAGTCTGTATGAAACAGAATAAAGTGTCAGTGATTTCAGACAATCCTCATAGGACAGATCCTGAAGACTTTGAATTTTCCTTGTAAGGAAGCTTTGTGCTGCAGGTGCTTGGAAATGTACATACCAAAAGAGGCATTGTACTCATTTATTAGCCTGATGACGGAAGAGTACAGGGAGGTTATAACTTCTTTTTTTCTGGAGGCAATGCCCTTACTTATGAGATAAGCAATACAGAATGCCCTTCTTACCACTGTGCAGAAACTATATCAACGGTAAGGTTGCTGTCAACCTGTGTGCCCAGGTCTCCCACCACTGAGTGCATATGTAGTGTGTAGTTATTGATGTAGTAGTTAGCAGGAACATCGCTCTTAATGAAAGGGATGATAACACATTTTTTGCATTGAGTTTAAGGTCATGACTTTGGCACCAATCATTTGTTTGTATAAGACCCTCTTGTAGGATGTTGACATCATTTGAAGATTCTTTGACCACTCCCAGTTTGCAGTTATCAGTAATCTTTGTCAGCCACAGACCTTTATTTTTTGTTTGTACTTTGGAGAAATAGATTCCAAACAGTGGACGTCCCAGGACTGATCCCTGTGGAGCACCGCTGGTTACAGGTCTGCTGTTGGAGGTGGATTCCTCTATTTTGACTATATGGGTTCTAGCAGGGAGCCAGTTAGTGACCCATCTAATGATCTAAGAATTGATACCTAGCTGGGTGAGTTTGTCAATGATGCCTGAATGGGGTATACTGTCAAAAGCTTTGGCTATGTCTAGGTAGGCTGTATGCACAGATTTCCCCTCATCAAGGGCCTTGGTGACTGTCTCAAAGAAGTATTCCAGGTTTAACAGGCATGATCTCTCTTTGACAAATCCAAATTGAGTAGGGTGAAGTGTTTAGAGATTATATCTTTGTGATAAGGCCCATGATGATACACTCCATGTCCTTGCAGATAAGGCTAGTCAGGCTAATAGGGCTATAGTTCCCAGGGTCAGTGAAAGCAAAACCTTTGTGCAAGGGGATAACGATGGCCTTTTTCCATTTAGCTGGGATAAAGCCAGTGCTTAGACTATGATTGAAAAGAGTACCCAATGGTGTTGCTAATTCTTGTTTGAATGCATGTAGGATGCAGCCTGGGATGTTATCAGGTCCCATAAATGCTGTGTTTTTGACCTTAAAGACGGTGTTCACAACATGCTCTTTAGAGATACAAGGTAGAGGACAGGTGGTAGGGATGTCATGGGGTACGTGTGGCAGAGATAGGGAAGTGAAGTTTTCACAGAACCTGTTGGCTAACAGGTTAGCAATGTCCACAGGCTCAGTATATGTGCTGTCATTAACTACCAGTTCGGAACAAATCTGGGCCTTTCCTTTTAGGTTGTGGATGTAACTAAAGAATGCCTTATGGCCGTCCTTAGTTGAGGAAGCTAATATAGGATTTGTAGTTAGGTTTGGAGGACTTCACAAGAAGTCTTATATGCTTGTTTAAGTTGAGGAGGGAGTACTGCCAGTTTAGGACTCACTCCCGCTTACTCTTAGATGGCAATTTCTTCCTGTTATTGTAAAGTATGTTAATGGCAGTTGACCACTAAGCAGATTTGCTCTTCCTTGAGGAGCTTGTTTTGGTCCTATCAGGTACAGTCGAGTCAATGCAATTATACAGGTGTTGGTATAAAGTATTTGTGTAGAACTCAGCATAGTTGCCAGTTCCATCTGAGGGGGGAGGTGCAGTGAAGCTATTTATACCATCCTGTAAGAGGTTATAATCTGCTTTGGAGAAGTTTTTTAGTTTGGTGGGTGCTGGGGAGGTCAGGTGTGATAGTTACTTTGAATGAGACTGATTTGGGGTCAGATGTCACCATGGAAGACCTCATAGCGGGGTGCTACAGTGGTCCCTCATATTGATAAGCACCAGATCCAGGATGTTGGCACCCCTTATGGGGGTGCCAACCAGCTGGTCCAGGGCACTGGAGTTAAGGAAGTCAAGGAACCTTTGGGCAAGTGGGTTTGAGCACAAATAATTTACCCAGTCAATGGATGGGTAATTAAAGTCACCTGAAACCATGGTGTTCACATGTATCTTGATAGACGTAAGTAGATCCAAATTGTCAGAGTGGATATCCTGATTCATGGAGGGGGTCCTGTAGCTGGCAATGGCTTGAATAGGTGTCCTACCAACAGTTAATTGACCCTGAAGTATCTCCAGGAAATCGTACTGTTTAACCAATCTGGAGGTGTATTTCTCTTTAATGAATATTGATACACCGCCTCCTTTAGTTTTCATACCTTCAGTTTGTGGTCTGAATGTGTGGAAGGAGGTGTAACCGATATGACTGGGGTGCTTTCCAAAGCCTTGAAGCAGGTCTCCGTGACTGCACAAATGTCTCTGTCTTCCAAAGTGAGGACTGCTTCCAGTTTGTAACAGCCATGGGTTTAAGAAAGTAGAGCAAGTAAAAATATGCTAAGTAGCAACATCTCTTTATTTGCAAAACAAACATCCTTTTCATGGTCTAGTGTCTTCAATACCTATTCCTGGTTCCACAAAAGTGCCAAAATTGACTACTCTTTCAGTCAGACTGGGAGAGTTTCTCTAGGCAAGCATGACATTATTAACAGTGCCCCAGAAAATTCTCCCTAAAGTAGCAATGTACCAATGCTTCTGTAAAATCCTCAAAACCCCATCTATAAAGGGGCCATTCTGAATACCAAAAAAAAAAAATCTTACCTGAGGGTATCCAGAGGAAATTGTTTCCTACAGATGCCCCCGTGTTTTTGAATATCACCTTTGTTGGTTAGATTTTGTGGGTTGGCTGGACTGTAGGTTATTCTTCTTTGAACCCTCATTTTCGTAATCTTAATATTATGTAGTAAGTTATTGCATAAAAATCATTCTCTTGTCCACAGGAACTCTCCAAACAAGAGGTATTCTGTAACGTGCCAAGGATGTACACTTGTAGTATACAAATAATATATATTAATAGCAACTGCTTTTCCATACATTGTGGTTTCAATTTTCCCAACCTCTACAAAAAATACAAACATCTAAAAACACAACATGCAAAGGCTAAATATTATAAGTAAATGATACGTCAAATTAATTAATTTTATTGTATTTTATCAAAGCAAATTGCAAACTCGGTCAGAGTGACTTTAACAATAAAAAAGAGATTAGCAAAGAAATGTTTTTAAATAAAACATGACTGGAGAAATCACTATGTCATAAGAATTTTTCACATCAAATGAACCCATAACTAAGTTTGCCTAGCTGAAAATAAATGTTTTCTATAGCTGTACTTCTTATCTGACTGAAATGTTCTCCACTAATTTAAAAATATATATTTTTCAAGCAAAATTAAGAACAAAGAAGGATATTGATGATTCTTTAAAATGTATAATATCACAAAAATGCAGTTAATGTGTTATACAAGTGCATACACTGGAAATATCCAGTGGCATATTTGCATGGCACTGGATACTATAAAGATATTCCAAAAATCAGTGCTTCCTATGATTTGTAATGGAAACTGAATTACCAGTGTTTGAAGTAAAATATTTTAGTGGTACCCACCTGTTCAGTAGATCAACTTGAGACACATTATGTCTCCCTGGAAGATCCCCAATATTATTGCACAGACATTTGATATTTGGGAGAGTGAAAGACAAAGGAGTTTGTGGATTTGTCACTATTAATTTATCTTCCATACCCTGAATTAGTATTCCCTTATTGGTGCTTCCTTTAATAGCTACCTTAAATTACTTTAAAATTTACTTCATTCATTGTACCAAAGTTTAACATATTTATCAACACATTTTCAAATATACTGCCCTAGATATTACAGCAATATTGCCCACCTTGGCCACTGGTTTAATTGCAATATTATGATTAACAGTAACTGCTTTCGGTGCCAATCAGTCTCTTGTAATTCAAAAGCACTGTAAGGTACAAGCAAACAAATATGGAATTATTTATCCTTTAACCACAGTGTAAAATGCAAAAGTAGATTTGTTATAAAATGGAGGAGCAAAACCTCATTAACTCTTGAACTCAGCTATATGTATAATATGATTTAAGGGAGAAGTGAGCCTAGGTGCATGCTGAGTTCTACAGCAAAAAAGAAAAAAAAAGGTCTTAATGTTTACTTGCAAGAAAATGACCATGGCACCAATTCCAAAAGACTTGCTCTTACTTGCCCACTTACACTAAAAGCAGACTGAGAGCATGTGTTTCGAAATACGGTCCTGTAGTGAGCCTGCGTATAGATAAGCCTTATACTGGTCCTGTAGTAAGCCTGTGTATAGATAGGCCTTATACCAAAGTAAGTAACTTACACTAAGAACAGGTAATTCAGAATCAGGACAGACTTAAACTAAGAGCAACTATTTTGAAATCTGGCCCCACATCTCCTGTAAAACATCTGGTAAGGACATTTTAGAAGTGGGAATAAATTTTAAACCTCTCATCAGGGTAATACAGGTCTCATTAGATTAAAAAAACACCTAGAATATTGTTTAATTATCATGTCTAAAGTCAATATGACAAAATGAAGAAATATTAAAGTACTGTGGTTTCTTTAATCAGAAATACTGTTTGTTATCAGTACTTAACATTCCCATGTTGTTGAAACTCTGTTGTAAAGCATTGTTTTCATTATTTTTGCATTCTGGATGCCTTATTGTTTTCTCCCCCTGTACGTATAGTAGGTGCATTGCAAAAATGCTGAGAACTACATCATTATAGGCTCCTTTTTCAAATGTCTTAGTATTCCAGAGGAGTGTAATTAGGCAGCATAGGATGGCGGTTTGTAGGATTACGTTGGTGATCAAGAAGAGGAGGAGGAGGAGTATGTGGGCAGCACCAAGGATCAAATGGTGAAAATTGAAAAAGGGTAATTGTGAGGTGGAGTTCAGGGATGAGTTAAGGCAGGCACTAGGTGGCAGTGAAGAGTTACCAAATAGCTGGGTAACTACAGCAGAGCTAGTAAGGGAGACGGCTAGAAAGGTGCTTGGTATCACATCTGGACAGAGGAAGGATGACAAGGAGACATGGTGGTGGAATGAGGAAGTACAGGAGAGTATACAGAGAAAGAGGTTGGCAAAGAAGAAGTGGGATTGTCAGAGAGATGAAGAAAGTAGACAGGAGTATAAGGAAATGAGGTGCATGGCAAAGAGAGAGGTGGCGAAGGCTAAGGATAAGGCATATGAAGAGTTGTATGAAAGGTTGGACACTAAGGAGGGAGAAAAGGACCTGTACCGATTGGCTAGACAGAGGGACCGAGCTAGGAAAGATGTGCAGCAGGTAAAGGTGATAAAGGATAATGAGGGAAACATACTCACAAGTGAGGAGAGTGTGTTGAGGAGATGGAAAGAGTATTTTGAGGGGTTGATGAATGAAGAGAATGAGAGGGAGAGAAGGTTGGATGATGTGCAGATAGTAAATCATGAAGTGCAATGGATTAGCAAGGAGGAAGTAAGGATAGCTATGAAGAGAATGAAGAATGGAAAGGCTGTTGGCCCAGATGACATACCTGTGGAAGCATGGAGGTGTTTAGGTGAAATGGCAGTGGAGTTTTTAACCAGATTGTTTAATGAAATCTTGGAAAGTGAGAGGATGCCTGAGAAATGGAGAAAAAGTGTTTTGGTACCGATTTTTAAGAATAAGGGTGATGTGCAGAGCTTTATGTGCATAATTTTATGTTATATATATTTTTTAATATATTTTTAATATTTCTTAATATTCATTAGTTATGTGTTATATGTTTAGATGAATATTATAGTAGAGACATTATTTATTGGAATTATATTATCAATTTTAGTATAGATTATTTATTATAGTTTTTATTGAATATATGAATTTATAATTGAATCAACTAATTAATTAACTAACTGTATGAAAGATATACAAGTTATATAAGTTATTTATTTTTATAATTAATTAAAATATTAATATTTTTAATAACATTATAATAATATTTTCAATAACTTATTTCATATATTTCATTAAATAGTAAATGTTGTGTTTTTAGCTTTGTAATATATATAATGGTATTATGGAGGTTAATATTCACTTGCAACACCAGATGGCGCCAAATATGCTTGGATATGGTTGAAATATTGGAAAATTCAATTATATGGATACAAATTATTAAAGTATTCATATACTTATATGTGTTATATTAAGAATTTTAGGTTTTTTTAAAGTTAGCTTAGAAATTTATGTATAAATTATGTTTTCATGTAAGAGGTTATTAGTGTTTATAAAATTGCCCTCACAGTAGTTTCTTTTTGTCAGGTTAAGATTTGAGTGTTACATAAGGATTAATTGGTTAATAGATTAATTATTATGTGTATCTGGGTATAAAAGAGGGTTGTACCAGTGCTAATATCACTCTGATTATCACTTTCTGAAGAAGACTACGAACGAATCGAAAACGTATTGTGATTGTTAGCGTTAAAAGTTCTCATTCTCCTTGTGGATTATTAAAGTTTTTGGTGTATCCAAGAGCAGAGCCTGATTTCCTTCAAGTGTGTCGATTATATGTATTGTATGAGGAAGTCAGAAGTGTCAGAAAAGTATGTAAGAGTGGTACAGGATATGTACAAGGGTAGTGTGACAGCAGTGAGGTCTGCAGTGGGAGTGACGGATGCGTTTAAGGTGGAGGTGGGGTTACATCAAGGATCAGCTCTGAGCCCTTTCTTATTTGCAATGGTGATGGACAGGTTGACAGACGAGATCAGACAGGAGTCCCAGTGGACTATGATGTTTGCAGATGACATTGTGATCTGTAGTGAGAGTAGGGAACAGGTGGAGTAGACCCTGGAGAGATGGAGATATGCTCTAGAGAGAAGAGGAATGAAGGTCAGCAGGACTAAGACAGAATATATGTGTGTGAATGAGAGGGAGGATACAGGAATGGTGAGGATGCAAGGAGTAGAGGTGGCAAAGGTGGATGAGTTTAAATACTTGGGGTCAATAGTTCAGAGTAACGGTGAGTGTGGAAGAGAGGTGAAGAAGAGAGTACAGGCAGGATGGGGTGGGTGGAGAAGAAGTGTCAGGAGTGATTTGTGACAGACGAGTACCTGTAAGAGTGAAAGGGAAGGTCTACAAGAGGGTAGTGAGACCAGCTATGTTATATGGGTTGGAGACAGTGGCATTGACAAAAAGGCAGGAGTTTGAGCTGGATGTGGCAAAATTAAAGATGTTAAGATTTGCACTGGGTGTGACGAGGGTGGACAGGATTAGGAATAAGTATATTAGAGGGTCAGCCCAGGTCGGAAGGTTTGGAGACAAAGCCAGAGAAGCACGATTACATTGGTTTGGACATGTGCTGAGGAGGGATGCAGAGTATATTGGGAAAAAGATGCTAAGGATGAAGCTACCAGGTAACAGGAAAAGAGGAAGGCCTAAGATAAGGTTTATGGATGTGGTGAGAGAGGGACATGCAGGTGGTTGGTGTGACAGAGCAAGATGCAGAGGACAGGAAGAAATGGAAACAGGTGATCTGCTGTGGCGACCTCTAACGGGAACAGCCGAAAGAAGATGATTTGTTTTAACTTTGTACTGATTTAGATCATTAAATAAATGCACCAGGTGATAATTCAATTGTGTTAAATCTACATTTGTTTGGTTATTGAGAACATCGTTTTAACTAGTCATTTTCACATTTAATACCTCTATATGTCATTTATCATATTCTGCAATCAATTTTAATGAGTTCCAATGAACATTTCAAAGCTACACACCCTCCTGTACTTTAAAATGATTGAATTCTGGACCAAATGAAAAAGAAGATCTCACAGAAACAACAAAGGATACTTCATGTGACAACTACTGCTGAAAAAGGATGATGGTCGAGTTAAAGTTGTTCTTGGAAATTATGTCCTAAGGACAATGACATTTATTGCATAGCTCAGGACATAATCATAAAACAAAGAAATAAGGGATGTAGGGAGCGTACTCTACAGTCCTACCTATGAAAAGTAGTGAACACTTGTGACATTGAAAGAGATGTGGAATCTGTAGGAGACAAACTCCTCAGGATGCACTCAATGAAGTCCCCTTTGTAGGGGCGGGGGTTGAGAATCCTGAGGAAGTAATGGAACCGTGTTACTCTGGAGAGTATTGTAAGGAGCAATAATCAAAATAAAAGATGGAAATTCATCAACAGCAACTAGTTAATTAAACTTGTAAACAAAAAAAATGTTGAATATCACAACACAGAGCTTTTATTAATAAAGTTGAACTCTTCAATCTTGAAAAATAAAAGACTTTATCAGAATGGAATAAATTTTTTATGTACTTCATTTAGTCAGATGATCTACATGGCAATTGCATGACATACAGATCACATAAAAACAATATTTCTTTATTTTAAAAACACTGAAATTAAATATTATCTTGTAAATTTGTTGAATAAGACCCTATAAAAGTCCCTTATTATAATTTTGCCTTGCTGATTTGCAAACACTAGAAATATTCACATTATTATTAAAACCTAGGGATTAATGGCATTTCAGTGCAACTGATGCAACAATTCCTTGTATTCCAAATATACTTTCCAAGCTCCCCCAACACCACTTTTTCAACCTTAATAAAAAAAAAACTTTTTTAAACCTGTGTCATTCTTACAAAGTGCACTTTTTGACCCTTTCTACAGATATTATATATACGCTCACATAATCTCTGAAATACCAGTCCTTTTGCAGAATATCCAAATTTTTGCCTCAAATATTTGGTCTTTTCCTCATAAGATCTGTGGTTTTCTGGCCAATCATGGAGGACTGAAGTCACTAAATAATGACCAAGTAAGGACATATATTTGAGTTTCAGGCTTCATATTCTTCAGAAAATGCATGCTAACTCAAATCCTGTTATTCTAGCAGCTTTCTAAGTTTATAAGAGCAATATTTAAAATCTGTCTCTATTTTTGGTCCTTTGTCCCCCCATTATTTCAGGCTTTATCCAGATTTCGTATGTTAAGAGGCTGAGATGTAGAGGGACAGCAGAGGATTTAAGTAGCATTACTGATGTACCATGGTCAGAGCAGCTGAACAGTCTTACTGATGTACTGTTAGCAGAGAAACTGAGCAGTATTACTGAAGTAATACCGTATTTTTTCATAAATAAGACGTAACCAGAGAATAAGGCCTAGCATGGTTTTCCAGGGAGTTCATGATATAAGCCCTACCCCAAAAATAAGCCCCAGTTAATATCGCCAACAGCACATGATGGATGTGTTGAATTATAAAATAATATTACTGACACCCGTTGACTGAGGTTATCGTACTCTGCTCGCCATTTTTGGACCATTCAGACACCCAACTTCTTCCCTTTGGAGAAAGTCATAAGATTCTTTCCCTGAGAGTCCTCCAAGATTCTTACTGTAGATGAGTGCAAAAAGAAAGAGCTATTCCATCAAGTACAAGGAAGGAATCGTGGAGGACTCCCGGGGAAAGAATCTGAAGGCTTTCTGCAAAGAGAGGTTAGATCTCCGAATCGTCCAAAAATGGCGTGCAGCATACGATAACCTCAGTCAACAGGCCGATGAGGGAAATGCTAAGAAGTGTAAGTGTGGATCAGGTCGGCAACCATTATTTCCTGAGTTGGAAGACATCATCTGTGAATGGATTGTCAACAGGAGAGCAAAGGTTTTGGTTGTCTGCAGGGTTGCTATTCAACCATTTGCCCTTGCAATGGCACCACAGTTAGAAATATCCCCATTAGAATTCAAAGCATCACAACATTGGCTGGATGGCTTCCTTCAGCGATATGAACTTTCTCTAAGAAGATCGACAACACTGTTCAAGCTGGAAGATACTGAAGTTATTAAACATGCACTTCCATTCAAGTCCTTTGTTGATGGCATCGACTTTTGTAAATACCAACTCTCCAACATGATTACTATGGATGAAACTGCAGTGTTTATGGGCCAAGGATCTCAAACAACAATTGAGGGGTGCCTTGTCAATCTACATTCCCTCTACTGGTTACGAGAGTGCACGTGTTACCTGTATTTTGGCAATTCGTCTAGATGGAAAGAAAACCCCACCTCTAATCATTAGTAAGGGCAAGAAAGATAAGACTCAATGTGTTTCAAGCATTTACATTCTTGAAACTGAAAAAGCCTGGTGCACATAAGTAGTTATAAGGAAGTAGGTTGATGTAATGCTGCCACTTGTTTTACAAGGTGGCGAAAGAGGTCTGCTAGTTTGGGATTCAGTCAGCACTCACCACGCTAATGACATGAAGAAATTCCTTGCACTGAGAAGAATAGATCAAATGATTCCCGCAGGCATGACTGCCTATCTCCAGACTCTTGATCTAGCAATAAACAAGCCATTCAAGGACCATTTGTGCATGGAACTCAATGACTACATTGAAAATAGAATGGAGAGAAATCAGCATGGAAACTTTGTGAAGCCTAGCCTGCAAGAGGTTGTGACGTGGGTGAAAATTTCATAGGATAAAATCACTGACAGCTGTGTTGCTAATGCACTACCAGCAGGCTACTTGGACAAGCAGTGCTCATTTAAGGAGAGCTCTATTGCTAGGCATGACAGATTGGGGCCAATGGTTTTACAAGAAATGGAGTCGCAAGAAATTCAGGCTGGAATTCAGGGGTTGGAGACTTATGACAATGTTTCAGAAGAAGATGACATGACTGTATTTCAATAACTTTTCCATTATTGGGGCAACAGAATGGATTGCTTCTGCTTTCAGTTTTATTCCCCTACTCCAATATACATGTATTGAGATTTTCTGCACTTTCTGTTAAGCATGAAATATTGCAAGTGAAAGTCAAGGTGTAGATATTCTGAAGTTGTAATGTTTGTTGCACTGTTTATGTAGAATTCTCACACAACTGTTAACGCGTTACTTAGAAGTGTTGTCCAATAACAGAAAAGTAGTAAATAAATGTCAGTCTGTGTACATGAATAAATGTCAATTTTTGTACATGAATAAATGTCGATTTGTGTACATGAATAAATGTTGATTTTTGTACATGAATAAATGAATAAATGTAGATTGTTGTATGGGGGGGTAAATAAGGCATCCCCTGATAATAGCCCTAATGCGTACTTCGGTGGGGAAAAAGAGTATAAGACCCAGTCTTATTTTCGGGAAAATACGGTATGTGCAGGGCAGCTGTTATGTATTACTGCTGCACTGTTTGCAGAACAGCTATGCAGTATTACTGATGTACTGAGAACAGACCAGTTGAGCAGTATTACTGATGTACTGTGCTCATAGAAGCTGAACAGAATTACTGATGGTTCTATGTGTAGAGCAGCTGCGATGTATTACTGATGTACTGTTGACAGAGCAGTGAAGCAGTATTACTGATGGTACTATGTGCAGAGCAGCTGCGATGTATTATTGATGTACTAGAAGCAGAATGACAAACCAAAGTAGGCAGTCATGTTACTATGTGCAGTGCAGGGGAATAACACTGTGGACAGTTGTTAGGAGACTAACTATGGATAACAAGGAAAATGAAACAGTTTATAATACAGATCTTATTATCAACTATAGAACACTTACACTGGTAGCTTAACCAACAATGTGGGCCACATACACACCTTGCTGCTATACATTTGTATGCATGAAATTTACTGCCATGACTGCATTTTAGGTGTTTGTTTCTTTTATGCACTGTATATTTGATAACTTAAAAAAAAAAATTGATGGCTGCCTTAATGATGGCTCCACTCGCTTGGCTCTTGCCCTAGTAAGGAGAATGAATGGGCCTACTGGCCAAGGGTGGGCTGATGGTCAGTAGGCATAAAGGCCAAAAAAGAAAGCAATGTGTAAGTGTGCACTGGTATATGTGTGGCATTATGCCATTTAGATATCAGGGCTACTGATTTACTTAAGCTAGTTTGCTGTTTATACATTATGACATAGTAAAACCTTTACCATATTGTCATGTGAGTCACACACCTCCCCTAACTTATTGTTTTAATTCATAACTCAACATAGCCAACTGTTTTCATAATGTATGCCCTGACATGTAACAGATTGTATATATTTTATACTACTTCAGATTTCTCATGAGACGAGTATTCTTGTTTTTTTTTGTTTTTAGAAACATAAATATGCAACACTGGTATTTAAGAAAGTGTGATGTTTTCCACCTCTTTAAATATTGTCCTGTGAACTTTATTTTTTTAATAGACTACAGACAGCTCTTGCATCTACAGAAGTATTTATGGAATTGCTAAGATATAAAATTCAGTCTAGGAAACAAACTTGTGTAGCATTTGTAAAGCTCTGTCTTCTATACTAGTAACATGGCCGTAGCTGTGTTACGTTATAGTGACTAATCTGGTGGAAAAAATATCTGCATTGAATAACTCACCGGGTTTGCAAAATGAAACACATTAGTGCTACTTCAAGTAAAAATACTGAATATTAATGCTGTTTTCTTTTAAGGAAACAAAATAAACAAGAACTAAAACGTAAAGAAAAGAGATCAAAATCAGAAAATGAGTCCGTTCATGAGTTTGGAGTACCAAGGGAAACACGGCAAAGAATGATGTCCGACTGGGAAAGAAAACAGAATGAATTAGAATGGAAGAAACTTTTCAGCAGTAGACAAGACATGAAGGATCAAACTCGGCCTATGGAAATGAACTCTGCTTGCTACAAATATAGTCCCTCAAAGGAACTGCAGAGACAGGAATCAGAAGAGCAGTACTTGTTACCTTCACCAAACATTATTCCAAGTAGGTATAAAGGAGCAAGTGAATATTTACCTCCTTGGAATCTGCTTCCACCATACATGCCAGGTACGACAACGTTTCAGATTTTGAAATCCTTCATTTTCTTTCTCATGTTAACTTCTGAGCTTTCTATAAAAAGAAGAGAAATACAATACAATATGACATCATTGATGTTACTGATTGTGTCACTGTGAAGTGTGCTTGTATTTGTATTGAGAAAGGCGAGATTCCTAGAAGAGACCAGTAAAATAATTGTTTTATTCAAACTTACTGCAGTTGAAATGACAATGGATAAAGGTATAATTTATCTAAAGTGAAGAAATCTTTGTGAGGTATCTATTCAGTCTTGAAGTCAGAGTCTTGTAAATTAAATGTACCATAGATCTGGGAATCATCATAGGCTAAGAAAAAGCAAAATCCACTATACATATATATATATATATATATATATATATATATATATATATATATATATATATATATATAAAGACAGATAGATATTAGATAGATAGATAGATAGATAGATAGATACACCTCCCTCCTCCACACACACACACACACACACACACACACACACACACACACACACACACACACACACACACACACACACACACAGACCTACACATGTTTTTTTCTTTTTTGGCCTTTCTGCCTACTGACCATCAGCCCATCGTCAGACAGTAGGCCCATTCATTTTCCTTACCAGGGCAAGAGCCAACCAAGGAGAGCCATCACTAAGGCAGCCATCAGGGTTTTTCCTATTTTTAAAGCCCTAACTGCTGCTCGTGTCAATTCGGTTTTAAAAGGTTGACATGCAGTAGGTCTTTTTAACACACACCATAGCTTCTTGTGACATGATCAATTGGCCCTAATCTCCCTTGTCATTCATCTCTTCCACAAAGTACAAACTGCAAGCCAAGGTAGTTCAAAAGTATGGACACAGTGAACCTGGAGTCACAGTTCACCATAAAAAGGTAGCTTTAATATTGAAATGCTGATAAAAACAAGTAAAAGATAAGCGCTTTTGTCTTCTTAATGAAAACTTCATTAAGAAGACGGAAGCGCTTATCTTAACAAGTCAAAAATAAAACTTCATTAAGAAGATGAAAGCGCTTATCTTTTATTTGTTTTTATCAGCATTTCAATATTAAAGCAACCATTTTATCACGAACTGTGGCTCCAGGGGTGCTGTGTCCATACTTTTGATTCATCTCTTCCGCACCAGCTCCAACAGGCATTCATGTTCTTAGTCTAACTTAAGTTGCTTGAGTCTTAGACAATCAGGCATTTGTCTATCTATGTCAAGTTAGATGGCTCAAAATCCATTATTTATAAATCTGAAAGGTTGAGAGGTACTTGAAAACAATGCATTAACAGGTGATAGACATTCAGAGGACTTCAAGGCTTAGACAAAAAAAAATTACAGTTAGCAACAGAAGAGCTCACTTACAAAAAGAAGTGGACCCTTATTAACTATTTAGTTATTTATTTACCATTTGCTAACTAAGATAGAATATAAAACCAGATAGACCATTTGTAGGTTAAATGTGGGAGAAAACTAAATACAATGTAACAGTAATGAGTACAGAGAACTGTGAAAAAAAACAGTATAAATGAAGTTTACATAAATGTACTATAACTACTACAAGATAATACATGGAGATTAGTATTATAATTGTGATTAAGATGTTAGTATGTATACATTTAAAATATTTACAAAATATATCCCAAGTAAGGCAGGAAAGTCTGGTAGAAGTCGGTGGGGAAGGAACATGGGAGTGGGATCAGAATAAGCAGAGATGACTGAAAGCAGGGAGATACAGAGGCAAGAGGAGAGGAGTGAGAAGGAATGAAGAAGGTTCAGATAGTGCAGATTAATGAAATGGAAGGAAAGGTTTGGAGAAGAAGGTATCATTTGATGGACTATATGAAGATAAATTGCCTACTGGAGATAAAGAGAAATGGCTTTACAAGTTAGAGGATATTTGTGAAAGGCTGTTACACAAGGTTTTAATTGACTGCTTTGGGAGAAAAACATTTACAGGTTGCTTTCATAAACAGGAACTTTTTGAACTGGTGTCTCTGCACATGTATCTGAACCACTGTAATTTGTTCTCTTTGTTCCTTTCTGCAAGTGGAGCTACTTTGGCTTCTTCTCTTACACCTCATTTCTTCATCTGTCCCACAGTGTACATCCTACCACCCTTCTCAGGCACTTCATCACCATCACCTCTAGCTTCCTCATCTGCTCTGCCTTTACTGCCTAGCTGTCTGCACCATAGAGTTGTACTGGTTGCACCACTGTTTTATACACCTTACTTTTTAACTTATTTGGCATTCTTCTGTTATACACTACACCTGGCAGTCTGTGCCAGTTGGCTGCAGCCCCTCTGATTCTAGCTTTGATCTCTTCATTCAGACTTCCCTTCTCCTCAACCACCCCTCCCAGATACTTGTAGTTATTCAACTGTTCCACTATCTTCCCTTCTATCTCTGTTCTCAGCTTCTTATGATTTATCCATTTGCTGCCATTACCACTGTCTTATCTGTACTTAATTTCATCCCATGTGCCTTCAGTTTTGCATTCCATTCAATCTCTATCCTTTGCTGAAGTTCTTGCTCAGAGTTTGAATTATTATAATTATTACTAATTTTTTAATAAAATGTGTTCAAGGAGGATTGGGGCAGGGCACAGAAATGAGACGTGAATGGCTGGGCGGGGGGAGGGGGCAGTGTTGTGCATCTGACCACCTGGTTGGTGTGCTAATCAAAGGAATGTTCATTTTTATTTTTTTATTTGCTCTTCAGGGGGTGAGCTGTGGGTGGGGTGCTGTGTGGATCTGGCTGTAATAAGCCCATTGCTAATGCAGTTAAAGTGATTTTTTGTTTGTTTGTTCGTTTGCTCTTCACTTGAAGGGCTGAGGGAATGGAGTGCTGGCTGGTTCATGGTGCCAGCACAGCGCACTGGTTGAGTCAGCAATTCTGATATCTAGCAGCTCTAAAGAGTAAGGGAAGGTTTTCGATGCCCTGGCTAGGTTCCTCTGTTAGTATAAATTCCACCTCAGCTCTCTCCTGAAAAAGACCACTAGCTTAGTGAGACTAACCCTGTCAAGAAAAGATAAAACAAAAAATAAATAAATTACTAAATACACAGTTTGTAAAGCTGGTCCCTCACAGGTAGAGTAATTAATATTCTAACCGCAAGGTCACAACAACCACAGGGAGCTGGATATTTTCTCTGCCCCAAGGATGCCTGACCTGAGAACTAGCTCATTTAAGTAACACACACACACACACACACACACACACACACACACACACACACACACACACACACACACACACACACACACACACACACACACACACACACACACACACACACACACACACACACCTAGTTGTACAGCAGACAAAATACTTATTTAACTTTGTGATGTTTATTTATTTATTTATTTATTTAAATTTGTTGACCGGGAGTGTCCGACTGGACGTAGGTCCATTTTCAGCGGAGGCCCGGGGAGAAAAGCTCCACAGTTAAAATAAACAGGCAGTAGTTACATTGGATTACATAGCGATTAACAATTTACATAGCAATTACTTACAACATATTTACAGATGAAGAACATAGTACATCAGTAGACAACTAGAGTCTTTATCTGTGAAATGCATACCAGACATTAACAAATGTTACAAGAAGAAGCTCCTGCTGTATAGTAAGTACTAGGCTTATGAGCATCTGAGCTTGCTATAATCAAGGTAGTTAATGGAGTGGAAAGAAAGGTAGTGGTTGGATGGGGTGGGTGATATTAGAGTGGGAGTTGCAAGGGCATAGCTAGCATGTTTTTAGGTGCGTTTTTAGTAAAGTTTTGAAGTGGGTGCATGATGGTACGGAGGTAATTGTGGGTGGGTGGGAGTTCCATAATTTGGCTATGGTGCAAGAGAATAGTGCTTCACCAGCAGAGTTATTGGCTTTAGTGATCTGCAAGTGATTTTTGTTGCTGGATCTTAGTGGTCTGGTGGTGCGATAGGGTTGGAGTAGATTCTGGAAGGATGGGACATTTAGTGGATGATTTACTAGTTTGTGGGCAAGTGAGAGTTGATACCATTGAAGGAGGTGAGGGAGTTCAAGCCAGCCCAGTTCAGCAAGTGAGAGACAGTGGTGACTACGGTAGGATGCCCCTGTGGCGAATGTGGCAATTTTGTTGTAGCAGGTCTCTAACTTGTTTAGATCACATTGCCTTAGGTTGGTATATATTGGAGAGGCATAAAGTAGGGTGGAGATAACATGGGAATTTGCTATTGAAATTTTTGCTGATTTGGTGAGAAATTGCTTATTTCTGTATAATGCTCCTAGTTTTTTGTGGACTTTTTTTATAGTCATGGATATGTGAATGTCAAATTTTAGTTTATTGTCTATTTCCACTCCTAGCAACTTGGTCTGTTCAGTTGGGTATATAGTGGTGTTGTCTTTTGCCGTGATGTTAAAGTGAGAGTTGTTTTGAGTATGTTTGGTGGGTTGGAAGATGAGTAGTTTAGTTTTGTTTGGGTTGAGTATTAATTGGGCATCGGATAACCATGTTTCAACAGAGGAAAAGGCTTCCTGTCTGACTTTTTGCAGTTTTGGTAGGGACTGGGCTGAGCAGATGATGGTTGAGTCATCTGCGTATTGTATGAGTGTGCCATGTTTGGTGGCAGAGGCTAGATTATTGGTGTAAACAGAGAAGAGTAGGGGTCCAAGGATGGATCCTTGGGGAACCCCTATGGAGACAGGTAGTTGGGGAGATATGTCATTCTGCCATACAACGGATTGTTGGCGGCCAGACAGGTAACTCTGAAACCAGATGGTGACCGATTGTGAGAAGGATAGGTTATTGAGGACAGAGATAAGTTGTTTGTGTGGGACCATGTCAAATGCTTTAGATAGATCTAGGAAAGTAGCAGAGGAGAGATAGCCATTGTTTTTATGCTGAAGGATAGTGTTAGTAAAGGAGAGTAAGGCAGTGGTGGTGTTATGGTTTGGTCGGAAACCATGCTGAGTACTGGAAAGGAGGTTGTTAGTAAGGAGGTAGTCTGAGACATTGAGAGTGTATGCATCTCTCTAGTATTTTGGAGAGTGGAGAGAGAATAGCTATGGGGGGGTAATGTTTCTGTAATATTCACATGTATACTGTTTTGGGAGTTTGCTTCTTGTCTTTTTTACATTCAGCTTACTAGTCTTTGGTCTTTAAGTACATATCTGGAAAATGAGTCTATTATCTTGTGTCTTTTTGTGTTACTCAAAGAGAATGAATTCCTTAACACCCAAAGACTACCTTATTTTCATAAATATTATAAAGGAAATATCTGATGGACTTGAGAGGTACAACTTTGTAGTAAAAAAAAAAAAATACCTTTCTTAGAACTCAGTAATACCAATCATAAAAAAGAGTTTTAATTTCCGCAATATTAATCTTGTACTTCTGAATCAATAGTCATTGAAATGAAGGTGTCACTGTACTGAGAGGCTCATAGCACTATCATTTGCACCTTACAAAAACATGTTAACTTTTCTGGATTATGGATTCAATGAGAATGTGACAAGCAAAAAGAGAAAACTTCAGTGCATCGGTTTATATCATTAATTATACAACCCATGGCAAGCCCTTTTTAATTCCATGTACTTTGTTTACAGGAAGGTCAAATGACATTCAGCTGAGCAACAGAAAACCTCCAGCTTTAACAACGGACATTCATTCACCTTCCTCTCCTACAGCTGAATTTTGTTACCTGACTCCTTCACTTTTTAGCTTTTCTGAATCTGGTCAGAAAGTAGCACTTAAAAGTAATGGTTTGCGCCATCACAGGCAAACTAAACTATTAGAAAGAAATACTGGTCTTCTAATGAGTCATCAAGAACTCAAAAAACCAAATGACACGGAAGAGAAAGAAGTAGATAAGAAAATGAACATTGTTGGAAGCGAAACATTCTCGTAAGTATCTTTTCATCTAAGTAATACTTTGCTAAGTAATGCAAATCCTTTGCTGTATACCTAAAGTAATAAATGTCCAAACAATGCTAAAAGATAACATTAAGATATAGTGAGTGTTTTAACTATGCAGTGTTTTCAATTCGGTCTCAACCCTCACATCTCTCCTTTTCTCCACTCCCTTTCCTACTACCCGACCTCTCCCTCCCTTCCCCATGTGTTCCCCCCTCTTCTCTCTCACTTGTAAATATTACACATACTGCACACACCACACACACACACACACACACACACACACACACACACACACACACACACACACACACACACACACACACACACTCTGTGTCTTTGTATGTTAATATTACCTGCATATGACCATGACTTCTGTTACGTCATTGATTTTGCTGTAATTTTGTGTAGTTCATCTCATTTTGTTGTTTTTTTTTTTTTTTGCCTTTTTCCTTGTTGGATCTGAAAATGGTCCATGTGGATCAGTGGGTTACCCTGGTTAACAAATAAATGAGAATAAAAAACAGTGTCTCATATATTAAGTATATTTTTGACAGATGGAAAATATGAAATCATAGCTGAAAATATATATCAGATTTCAGCTGTTCGTAGAGGCCCTTTGAAAAGAAAATGATACAATAATAATAACTGGCAAGGTGTAAGAAAAGCGAATGGAAAGCTACCTGGAGCGCCACTATCAAGTGTATGGAAGGTTCTGCTGTGGCAGGATCTAACTTTGCATGTGAAAATAGCTTTAACATTTTATCGTCAAGTACTGAACATGAAGCCACTCTGACTCTGTGACTGCGCTCTTTACAAACCAGCTTATTTTGTCAGTTTCAGATCCCAGCAATCCTAACAATGGAGACCAGAGATGTGACAAAATAGCCTCAGTCCTCTGCACTGCCCTGAAAATGTCTGAAACCATAATACTTATATATTTTGTACTGTTCCAGTGTAATCTGGGTGATATAGTGTTCTATGATTGTATTTACCACAGTAGAGATGCAGGGTGATAGCTGTCCCCATAGTGAAAACAGCAGACTGTCTTCACTTCCTTATGTTTGAAAAAATGAAAAATAAAGACTCTTAAGCTCAGAATTAAAAGAAACTGAAAAAAAATTTGAGCAGACTAAGTCATGGGAATAATTCAGCTTTTATTTATAATAAGCATTTTCATCCACCAGCTGGGACTTCATCAGATAAACTTTTCAATAACAGCTTTACCCATGGAAAACTAAATATATGTTTAATGAAAACAAAGGGTCATAAATCTGACAAAGTCATTTATAGTAATGAGCCAAAACACACATTAACTCATGATAGGCTAGCCTACCAGTATAAGCATACCTTATATAAATAACAACCATCTTTCAGCCCCACAGGGACAGATCACAACAAAAGAGCTAAAAACCCAGGACGTAAACAACAGACCCACTGAGATTAGCGTTGCCACCTATCTGGTATTTTCTCGGACTACCCAGAAATCAGAATGTTGGTCCTGTAGTCCAGAAAGCAGTGAACAAACTCCGGTATTCTGTTTATGTGCACAAACAGAATGCCAGAGTTTGTAAAAAAGCAGCCATGGCATAACTTTTCAAATGAAACATATCACTAAAGCAATGTATTTAAAACTGGGACTTGTTAAAACAAGGGGGAAAAAAAGCAAAGGAGGGTGTTCCACTCTGAGATGACGTAGGCATTTACGTCATAAAATGGACGGGATAGTGGGTTGGGAGGGCAGGGAATGGGCG